>NC_086330.1:247279802-247580897 GCF_032445375.1 Bacillus rossius redtenbacheri
CCATTTCACAAAAGACCGGCCATTTCTTCGTTTGAGAACTTTCTCCACCAAATATGTGTCCGGATACATCGTAGGCTGGATCTCTTCAGCATAGAAGCCACCACGAATAGGCTTGTGGTCCAAGTCTTCGAGGTAGTAGGTCCTGGGTTCCGACTCACGAACGTGTGTCACACGGAAAAGTTCAGAACTCCAATTCGCAGTGAAACCTTTCTCAAAGACACCTTTCTGCTTGGAGATTCTCACAATGTCACCAACATTAGCTTTATGCTTGCGTGTATCTTTCTTCTTCGTGTTGGTGAATACAGTCCCAAGTAGACAATCATCCTTTACATCTTTAGGCTTCAATTTCGTGGTAGAATGCACTGTGGAATTATATTCACTTATAAGTTCCGGCAAAAGATCCAACCATTTGTAATTACCATTAACTGTGAACTGACGCCACATCCTGGTGCGCAATGTTCTGTTAAACCTTTCTACTACAGAAGCTTTAACATTACTAAATGTGGAGTAGTGATTGATAGCATTCTTTTTCATCAAAGCCTTGAAGGCTGCATTGTAAAATTCCTTGCCAAGATCTGTCTGTAGGTGTGACGGTATGCACCCATCACGTAGAATGTCTGCCATAGCCTTGGTTACATCAGCTGCATTCTTCGATTGTACAGGTCTAGCCCAGGCAAACTTGCTATACACATCGATGACTGTTAGCATGTACTTGAAGCCCTTGTTTATTCGTGAATATGGAATCATCTCAACAAGGTCTGCCTGAAATAAATCATTAAGACCATACACTATAACCTTACGACGTTTGTAGTTCCATCTTGCAGGAGCATGAAGCTCTCGGGCAATCCCGGCTTTACTCATGATATGTAACCTGCTTCACGCAGTTCTTCCAGAATAGTCAGTATTTTGTTACTGTGGCCAGTATGTCCGGCTGATTGCAAAGCCAGTAACAAGCGAAGTCGAGAAACTAATTCATTTGGATCATCCCAGTAAATATAATCCTTTTTGCGCTTCAAATCAAATGTTTTTTGCACTAGTCCACTACCTTTCTGCTGCGGTCCGATACCTCCAAACATGTGATATATAATGCCGAATTTTGGATGTTTTAATGTCTTATACTGTCCAGTAAAAGCATTATTATTTTTAAAATATCCATTCGTGATTTCAAGTAAATGTCTATACTGTTTTAAGGCCATTTCGGAGTATACAGATGGATCTCGTGTGAATAGTAGTTCGTATAAGCCAGGTGCAGCTCGAACAACTTCATCATTCACACACACCTCACTTTTGGGGAGAAAGAATATTTCTGAATTTCCTATAAACCATCTGTTTTTGCGGCGATATACTCCATATATGACATCATTTACTCTAGGGTTAAAATTACTTAGCTATGTTTGTGCTTCATCGGTATTGGATTCATCTGATGTAGTAGGTTCTGAATTCTGATGTTTCCTATACCATAGATTCAGTGGTAAATCATCATCGCTGCTACTAGATGTAGCCTTAGGTTGAGGGTTTTTAAAAGTAGATTGTAAGGGTTCTTGTTTCACAATCGGCGCAGGTGCTACCTTTTCAAGTCGGGAAGTAATTAGTTGAAAAATAGCTTCATTGATTTCACTACGCTCTAAGCGAGCCCGTTTTGCTAATAAATATTTAGCACGTACATTCTTAATGACGTGGTCTAGCTTATCTGCCTCGAGCGACATAACTGAAGACAAACAAGACAACTGAAGTCTTATATAGCTCTAAACCTGAACCGATAAATGTTAGATCGATCGCACTTGTGTACCCAGATTTACATCCTACGATGTCTAAGGCCTAGTACGGGGAACTATTGGTTTAGGAGTCGCAGGTTTTGGTAGAGCTATTGGTTTAGGAGCAGCAGGCTTCGAACCTGTATTGATGAGAGAAAGTAATTTATGGATATCATTCTTCATACTATCGATAGTGCGAACCATTTGTGTAAACCTCTGAGTGTTGCCTGTGCTACTTACACTTATTGACTGCAAAGAATCTGTTAAGTTTGATGTTAGAATATCTTTAACCCCAGTCAAAATAGATTCACGCAACTTTCCTTCAAATGAAAAGAGCTTATTTTCCAACAACGAAGTAAACATGTCACTTAATTTTATTAACATTTCAGAAAGATTTTTATTCAGTTGATCCACCGAGTGCTGCTTATTCGTTTCCATAGTATGCAAGTAGTTGGTAAGCTCTAATTGTACACTTCTCATGTCAGTGAGTGAGCTAGTGAGTCCAATAAACCGTTGCTTCAACTCATCCGAAATGGTTCTTAAGGCATGAGTAATCAATCCGGAAATACCGTCAACATAGTTTTTATTAACAGCATCATCAGGATCTCTAGGTGTGGCCACGCGTTTCAAACGTTTACCACCCGCACTACAGTGTCCATCATATGTAGGAATCAAACACGACTCATACTGATGTTTAAGACTCCCACCACCAAACTTGGAGATGCTATAGTTCATTCTTCAATGATGCACAACTATGAAATGGTCGAAACCGCGGCGATACCTGCCTTTTTGTAAAGGAAAATCCTTTACAGTGACGAGAAATCCGTGCTTAATGCTCCAGCATAAGGAGCACATATCTTTAAATTTCTGAAATGGCATTTCTGTGTTTACATGATCATCATAAGCGTGACGTAATTTAAGTTCGTCCATGCGGAAAAGTACTATAAAATTCGCGTTATCGCGGAGCAAATGTTTGGGTATACGGCTATATGTCTGACACGGGTATATGCAGTCTACCTTGGCATGTCTGCCCATGGAAAAGTACGCTTTAATTATGCCTTGCTTCTCGCACGCAACATCGTCGAAAATAATCACCGAATTGGCCCTTGCATTGTCAGGAGACACGACATCTGTATTATCGCTAAATGGAAAATACTCCAGTCCATCCACAGATTGTAGAATCGTAGCCAGTCGCTGGTACTTTGGTTGTTGTAGTGATTTCGAGTATAGGTACACGTTTTCGAACCGAAGACCGTTTGTTTCCTCTAGTAAACTCAGTAGTACACACGTTTTTCCACAGTTGGATGGGCCTGCGATTATGCATCGAACAGTTGAGGGTAATAAAGACCCATGTCGCGAGTCACAAGCATCGACTTCATCATTATTAGTGATGCGCACTGGTAACGACTCGCTCTGTGCTATGAGCTCCATGACACTAAGTGGAAACCTATAAAACAGACATACTTATAAGGAATACTATCAGTTCTTGTTATGGCTCGAGCAAGAAGGAAGGTACAGAAAGGCAGAGGGTTAATAAATTCTGTTATTAACAAGCTACCAATTGAACTACACCTGCCAGGATATCAATACTGTGGACCAGGGACGAAATTATCGAAACGACTAGCACGTGGTGACCCAGGCATAAATTCTCTCGACAAAGCTTGCAAGCAGCATGATATTAGCTATTCACAAAGCAATAATCCAAGTGATAGGCACCTAGCCGATGGTATATTAGCAGACACAGCTGCGCAAATTTCAAAGAATTCAGGGACAAAATTTTGGGGAGAAAGTTGCGGCTTGGGGTGTAAATAAAATCATGCGTGTTAAACGTAAACTCGGATCGGGTATAAGGCACAAACCCATGAAGAAAAAACAGAATAGGAAAGCCCACACAAAGAAGGGTGGACTGTTGCCCTTTATTTTCCCAGCGCTGGCTGCGCTAGGTAGTTTGATTGGTGGAGCTGCAGGTATAGCCAAGTCTGTTAACACCGCTAAGAACCAGGTGAAATTGCTAAGTCAAAATGCTCAGCATAATGCTACAATGCAGGCACTAGCACGCAATTCAAAAAACGGGTCCGGACTCTTCTTGCAGCCTTACCCAGTTATGGGAGGAGGGGGAAGGCAGGAACCCAGAAGCAAGAAGAAGGGATACAAAAAACAATAATAAATAACTTACCGAAACGTCCTCTTACCAATGTAGACTTAAAGGTAGCAATAAAAAAATTAAAAATTCCATACTTTAGAAATGTGTTTATGAGGAACAACTTGCCAAAAAAACCATGGCATAATGAATGTGCTATAATTAATTTAGATTCCTCGGAAGGGCCTGGAAGTCATTGGGTTTCCTTTAGCAAGAGGGGACTGAATGTTACATATTACGATAGTTTCGGAGATTTGCCTCCACCATTAGAACTGCTACGATATTTGAAACAATCTAAAATAACCTACAACTATACTAGACAGCAGAGGATAAACTCATGGAACTGTGGTCATTTATGCATAAAGTTTCTGCTCTCTGTATATAAGAAACACAAGTAAGAGTTTAGGCTCACAGTTCAAAAACGAGGGAAAGTTGCACCACGTAGAGAGACGTAATCGTATAACCTGAAATGTCGATCACGTTAATACTAACAGGAAACAGTTCGGAACTATGTTCCACACACTTTCCTCCCCTAGAACTTAGTGGAGGGGAGTGGGAAATGGCTCTTGTTGACTTCCACAGCTATAATAGCATTCCTAATGTTCATGAAACAAACAATATATTTCGATATATCCTAAAGGGTGACGAGCAGCCACGTGAACTGGTTCTACCAACAGGCAGTTATGAAATTGCAGACATTGAGATGTATGTGAAACAAATGCTACCTACTGATATCTCCTTCACATTAAGAGGCAACCCCAACACACTACAGTGTGCAATGTATAGTGATGTAGCAATAGATTTCCGTGCTAACGATACTCTACGAAGCATGCTTGGCTTTGAAGCTGGAATCTACAAGGAAGGAATAATACATGAATCAACACTGGCTGTGAATATCCTTCCAGTGAACGTCATACGTATTACAACCAATATCGTCGGCAACAGTTTTCTCAACGGAAAGATAAACAGCACGCTACATGAGTTTGCTCCACTTGTACCACCCGGATATAAAATAACGGAACTACCAAAAAGTCTCATTTATACTCCAGTCACCGTCAAGAGAATACAGGAACTGATTGTGCGGGTTGTTGACCAGGACGGTTACCTAATTAACTTTAGAAACGAACAAATCACTTTACGTCTACATCTGAAGAAATATGGGCGTGAAATACTTTAATCTGTATAAAGGTAGGGGAGTGACGAAACCTAGAGTCAGTAGATCAAGAGACCTCAAGCGACGAACACGTGTAAACGTACGCTTACTTAAGAATTTGGGGTATAAAGTTAATCAAAATGGCCGATAGTATTTTAGAAATTGAACAGCCGATACAATACGATGACGACATTACCAAAAGTGAATACCATTCTTATAGGCCATTCCTACATGGTCCCTATGAAGCAAGCTCTGAGGTAAGAATTTCAATACAAAATGCTGATATCTACACTCTAATCTCCAAGAGCATTCTACGCATACGTGGCACTTTCACCAAGGCAGATGGTACAGCACCGGATAATGCAAAAATTATAAACAATGGAATAATGCACATGATGAGTCGGATAGCATATGAGCTGAATGGTGTTCAGATTGATGAGTGTCGAGATGTGGGGACTGTATCTACCGTGAAAAACTACTTGTCACGCACAAGTGATGAAAATGGACTTAGTGAAATGTCAGGGTGGAGTCTCGAAGACAACTACAGCCTTCCTGTTACTGCAGCTGGACAGTTTGAGATTTGTGTGCCACTTAACCATCTGCTCGGATTCGCAGAAGACTATAAGCATATTATCATAAATGCAAAGCAAGAGCTAGTGATAGTATTGGCAAATACATTTACTAATGCCATTGTAGATGTAAGTGTCCAACCACAACAAGTGTCACTAACTCTAAATAGCTTCGAATGGCTTGTTCCACAGATCACTGTTTCACCATCCCAAAGAACACGGCTTCTTCGACTGGTGGAGAAGGGAAAAAATATCGACCTAGCTTTTAGATCGTGGAGCATAGAATCATATCCTAGTTTACCACATGCTCAAACAATTTCTTGGAATGTGAAATCGAGTTTTTCCACAGAGAAGCCACGGTATACAATCGTAGCATTTCAAACTGCTAGACATAACACCATTAATGCTGATAAATCGAGATTTGACCACTGCGATGTAAAGAATATCAAAGTATACCTCAACTCAGAAAGTTACCTCTACATTGATTTAGAAAACAATTTCACTAATGGATATTACTTACTTGCATATAACATGTATGCAAACTTCCAGTCGAGTTTCTATGGACGGCAATGTGCACCGCTTTTGACTCCTCAAAGTTTCAAAGACAGAGCAACTCTGTTTATGTTTGATGTATCTCGCCAGGATGAAAGGATTGCTTCAAATGTATTAGATTGCAAAATTGAAGTTACAACTTCAAGGAACATCCCTGCTTTAACTCAAGCCTTTGCGATTATACTACATGATAGACTTGTATCGTATAACCCAAGAGACAAAACTGTTAAAATACTATCCTAGAAAGGATATTGGCTTAGTCTCGTCTCGACCACCATGACGAAATGTGTAAACCTCCAAGGCTTCTCTAGTCAGTATGGGTTTATTATCAAGGAACTTAGCATTGCAGATGAAGAAGGAAATGTAATAACACGTAACTTTCAACCTCCATTTGAATGGCGATATCTCACCAGGAAGCATCAAAAAACAAATGCTTGGCTCACTAGAAATTTTCATGGTTTACATTGGGAACACGGACTCTTTCCTTATGCTTCAATACCCAACATATTGGCAAGTCATCTGACCGGACCTGTATTGGTTGTAGGAATAGAGCAGAAACGGTGGCTAACTAACTATTGTAAGCATCATGTGCTAATATTAGATGTACAAGCAGAATATGACTGTCCATCATTGAAAGAATTAAATAAATTGTACACGTGCAATAATACATGTCCAGGTTCGATCTCAAGACACAATGCGAGCATGCTTAGGGCTTGGATGGTTGATCACCGCGTTGGAATGTTGGAGGCCGTCAGCAAGGCGGTGGGGACATCAACGTAAGCAACGGTACATGTGACTGGACTGGAGGGGGGTCCTAACGGTATAAATTGACGTCAACACCCTAGACACAGCAGTCAACTCATAGTCGAGTGGGTATAGTGCTGCTGCTACAAATTCAAGCAAATGCCATTCGATCCGTCTGCAAAGTACGCGGAAGTAACGCTGGGATTACGCCGTGTGAACTACATCACCGAGGATGGATACTTTCAACTAGAGGTCTGCAACTTCGGTCATCACTGGACCAGTGATTGTGACGAGGAGGCTCCGGACATCATCGAGACATCCTGCAACAAGGTAGATTGTGTCGTCCATTATCTAAGACCTGACAGTACATTCCCTACAACATAAGAAGCGCTTAAGGCTTCATCAGCGACTGAAACTATAAGCTCGGAACCAGACTATTCCTCAGTAAGGTGCGAGTTGCGGCGCAACACCGATCCGGAGGCAGTTATTAGTTGGAAGGAACAGTGTGACGGGTTTATTCACAACACCACCTACGTTAACCATCATTGGTACACATCCTGCAGCTTTCTACTGTGTAGACTCTACCGCTTCTTTCCCCACAGTTAAATTTGTAAGCTAAGAAGAAATTTGAAGCTTTGTGTGGTTGTTATTATGTCTTCGCGCCATGACATTGATTTCAACAGCTTGTGGTGGAATACGTGTGAATGTATTAGGACCATACCCTTAGAGGACATACCAAGTGAAGCAGAGGATGAGGAAACATTTCTACACAATTGGTTTGAAATCGAGTACTGCAGACAACGTGGGCGATGGTGGTCACGTGAAGAGCCGTGGGGATATCCCCTGAGCTTGATCGTTCACCAATAGAGTCATCACGTCAAGTTTTTGGAGACGTAACCTCAAATCATCCTGCTCGTGAACCAATGTTACCACCAACCATCGTTAGTAACGATGCTGTCGAACCACTGCCAATTGCATCTCGTCAATCACCTCCTACATCAATCACAGAGAGACCGTCACCTCCATCAATTGTGGGGAGACCAGCAAGGACATCGCATCTCATGCTAGTAGCGAATCTAACATCTAACTGTATGAACGAGGGTGAATTAACATCTCATAGAGTATAACATACAAATGAAAATAATTTTAACAATGGACTGTTCTAATAAATGCTCTACTCTATGGAATTGTATAATAGACATATTTATCCAAGTGATACATATATTTTTAAATACGACCCTTGACTCGTGCGATGGCAGTCGAGCTGAAACTGTGGTGGTGTAAGGACCTACAGCAGAAGTAGTTAACCAAGATGTCTAACTTTCAACCGAACAGGATATACTCCAGTGTAACACCTGGGCTAGGCACTGTTGATTATAGTGAGTCTATCGACAGGGTTTTAAAAGATTTTTCGGAGAGTTGTGATGCTGTGTTTCACATGAAACAGGTTTTAAACCCAGGACCTCAAGATACACCTCTAGAAGTTATCAAGTGTCTGGGCTATGGACATTGTTGTGTGAATATGATGAGAGACGATACAGTTCTCCCTGCAACGCCTGTTAGAGGTTTTCGCACATGCATTCAACCTACCAACTATTCAGTCACCGCCAGCATCTGCATGTGGTCAGACTTCGTCAGTCCAGACATCATCTAGCTGTACCCAGATGAGTCCCACATCGCCAGCACCTACTACATCAGTAGCAGTCCAGACTAAACGCCGGCGTCAGCTTCGCCTTCCTACATCTCGCAAGAGTCGAACCCGAGATCTCAGTCATCTAGGTCCGATCAGTGAAGACACCACTCAAGTATGTTCCACAGAAAACACTAGTGATGAAAGAACTGTTGAAAATGCTCGTGTAGCAGTGCGTTCATTACTTCTGGAACTATTGAGCAAAGTATGTTATTTATATCAATTTTCTCTTCATTATGTATTTCAGAGTATATTTTTACTCTATGTAACTTGTAGTTATGATAAAATTAATGTATTGGGTCTCTGGTTTATGTAAATAGGTTATGTTGACTTTGTCACTAAGATGTGCAGTGTGTGAATATTATGTACTTTTATTACTCATTATTTAATTCTTTTAAATCAGTGTTTTTTCTTATCCCTTGCTGTTTGTAATAAGATTTAAATAAATATGTGTTTAACATTTAAGTTGTTTGCTTTAATTTCAAACCGTTTAATGGTCCCTCTTATTAAAAATTGTTTTAAATTCAGAGTATTTTTAAAAAGTTGTAACTATAAGTTATTAACCTCCTCAGCTAGAGTGATTGCTTTAATACATAAATTCTAACACTACCTTCGAGATGTCTTCCGCCACTACGAGAAGAAGAGAGAGAGACTCTACACAACACCAATATTTTATAAATACTCTATCATAATTTATAAAATTATAGACGAAATACAGTATCTTACCGGACTTTTTTTTCTTGTAATTAATGTTGGGAAATTTGTTTCAGCGATGGTTAATTTATTTTTGTATGTGGGTGTAATATATATACATGTCCTTTTGGAGTAGGTATGGTCAGTCTGTTTGTAGAAGTCATAGAGGTAGGATGTGTACGAGTATATTAATTAGGACTCGTCAGATACCCAGGTGGCTGTGACGGCAACGGAGAACTTGGTGAATACAGGCTACCGACTTGTCTCGACTGTCTAGACTTGTCTCGACTCGTTCCCGACCTGTCTCGACTGACTACATAACACTTGGCGCCATCCGGCAGTAAATTTAAGAATTAAAGATGGCGACGGTGGCGCGCTCCGGCGGTAACTTTAAGAATTAAAGATGGCGACGGTGACACACTCTGGTAGCAACACTAGGAACTAAAGATGGCGACAGTGGCGTCATCTGGTATCGATTATATTAACTAAAATATGGCGACGGTGGCGCCATCTACCAGCCAACTTGAGAACCAAGATGGCGGCGCCTCTGACAACTAATTTTTGAATTTGGCGCGCGATACTAGCGACATCTACCAGCCAACTTGAGAACCAAGATGGCGGCGCCTCTCACAAATAATTTTTGAATTTGGCGCGCGATACTAGCGACATCTACCAGCCAACTTGAGAACCAAGATGGCGGCGCCTCAGACAACTAATTTTTGAATTTGGCGCGCGATACTAGCGACATCTACCAGTCAACTTGAGAACCAAGATGGCGGCGCCTCTGGCAACTAATTTTTTGAATTTAGCGCCATCTGGTAGTCTGTGCTGGAATTAAAGATGGCGGCTGTATAATAGTTTTAATTTCAAATGTGGCGCCTTAGGTATGCATTAAGGAAGGCAAAAACACCCTCCCCCCATTTATCATAAACTAGCCGTCAGTACGTAGCATATATAGATTATTTATTCCACCATATCCCAATTGGTCTCGTGGTCTAGTGGTCAAGGCGTCCGCCTCGTAACCACGACATCCTGGACGTTTTCACGTCCCATGGATCGAATCCCAGCCTCGGCACTGAAAATATTTTAGTTAAAGAAAAAAATAAAATAATCGCTGCTGCTATCTGGTGGCGACCAACAGAACTATATGACGTCACAAGATGGCTGCCTCCAGCAGACGAAAACAAGATGGCGGCTGATGATTACATCGAATTTCGAAAAGTTGAAGTTCGAAAATAAAAAAATTCGAATCCAAGATGGCGGCCGTGACGAAAAGTGCAACGGTGACGTCACGATTCGAAGTTGGTGGAAATTTGTAGAAATACAAAATGGCGGATGGATTAGCATGGATTAACATATGGATTAGCATAGATTGGCATATGGATTAGCATAGATTGGCATTCAGATTAGCATAGATTGGCATATGAATTGGCATAGATTGGCATACGGATTAGCATAGATTGGCATACGGATTGGCATAGATTGGCATGGATTAGCATAGATTGGCATGGATTAGCATGTATTAGCATACGGATTAGCATACGGATTAGATGACGTCATCCAAGATGGCCGCCGGATCCTGGATCCTGCGCCTGTCCCTGAACCGGTATTTTCCATATACTGATGTGAGAGTTTTATAGTAAGATGAAGAATTATTGCGTTAAACACGTAAATATACTTTCAATGGAAGAAATAATGGCTTACTGAAACGTCAAAACAATATAATAATCACAGTAAAGTGAAACGTCTTCTTTATAAGTTTTTTTTTTAATAATTAGAAAAAAATTTAAAAGAAATAAGTAGGTACTTAATTATAAAAATACATCACTTGTAGACAGTAAAGTTAAAACTGCAAAAAACCTCTTGGAGCGATGAATGGTTATGAATAAAGGACATCAGTGCCGAATAACTAGGAGAATGTTCTCGAGTTAAAAATAAAACCATGCATTTGCGAGTTGGACTGCTGCATCCAGGGTTTTTATTACTTAGGCTACATAAACATTATCTCTAATTATAAACTACAAGTCATGAATTATTTACAATGCTATTTAATGTCTACATAAGTGATTATATATAAAACTTTATAATTTATTTTGGCAACGGTAACCATCAATTTAAACATTTATCTTAATACAATCTTAATATGGCACTTGACTTGGAAGACACATTAAATGACAAACCGCTTCTGTAGAGAAGTGTTTTTTTAATGCTATTAAATTTCGGCGAGGAACCATCTACATAAAGCCGGCATTAAAATAGTCCGTCGCCTCCGTCCGTCATCGTCCGTCAATCACGTGACTTGTAGCCAATCATATGGCCAGAAAAATTTCATCCGTTCGTTTGGTAACTTCATACTTTAGATGGACGGACGAATGAAATTATAACCTCTAAATGTGAGGCAGGATTTAGCGAGTCAAATATTATTATTTGAAACCCTTCTTCCTCCTTAATTGGAAGAGGGGTTGCGTCCCCGACTCACTCTGGGCGCGAAGGGAAAAAATAAATGTTAAAACCAGGCATAAAAAGCTAAACAATATAAATTCCCCACACCACTGCCCAGGGGTCAGGCCAAAAACTTCAAAGGATATAATAGCAGAGTAACCATTAAACAAACAAGAGGCAAGACTTTGGACGTATGTTATTAAAAAATAGAAATTTGCAAAAATAGTATTTACTATATATAACCATACAAGCTTAGTTACAAAAGCTGAAGTTAATAATGGCAGCATCTTATCCCCATTTGCGATACTAACAATAACCTTTAAAACATCATAAAAATATAAATACTGATAACAACAAGTATAAAAATATATAAGGGCGTGAGGCGTGGCCACTATAAAATATCAAAATTTACTGACTGCCCTAATACCAAAATTCAAACAAGACAATCAATACAAATATATAAAAATTCTACAATAATAAAACTGAAGTACAAAAAATTTATTTAAATAAAGTTCTTAAACTCTCAATCAACAGTTTAGTCTTTCTTCTGATGTTCGTTGCTAAAGACTTGCCAAAAAAACAAAGTTAATATCCTAGGCATGCGCTGGCTTCCTGACCTTCCTCACCAACTCCAGAGTCTAATGCCACGCCGGGCCATAGGTACGAATTCAGAAAGGCGTGAATGATGATCAAAAAAAAAATTATCTTATTTTTAAGGGAAATGTAGCAAAAACTCTTCACGTAACATAACTATGTTACCACAGAAGTATTTATCATCTACTTCAAACAAAGTCTAACTTCTTTATTAACTTGCCAATGATATCATAAAAACGTAGAATGGCCGCACCAACCAACATCAGGCTGCGCATGTAGTCCAATACAGATCGCATACTTTTAATAATACTGCACAAGCTGATTATATTAGCTAAGGCCAACTTTAAGTATGCAAATTCCGAAGACAAAGTCTCAAAAACAAATTGCAAAATGTTCGTTTCTTCCAAACTTATACTTTTATTACAACTACAGGCAAACGGGCGACCTTTTCAGTGTCGCTCCGGCCGAGTGGCCTCAGTGTCGCTCCGGCCGAGTGGCCTCAGTGTCGCTCCGGCCGAGTGGCCTCAGTGTCGCTCCGGCCGAGTGGCCTCAGTGTCGCTCCGGCCGAGTGGCCTCAGTGTCGCTCCGGCCGAGTGGCCTCAGTGTCGCTCCGGCCGAGTGGCCTCAGTGTCGCTCCGGCCGAGTGGCCTCAGTGTCGCTCCGGCCGAGTGGCCTCAGTGTCGCTCCGGCCGAGTGGCCTCAGTGTCGCTCCGGCCGAGTGGCCTCAGTGTCGCTCCGGCCGAGTGGCCTCAGTGTCGCTCCGGCCGAGTGGCCTCAGTGTCGCTCCGGCCGAGTGGCCTCAGTGTCGCTCCGGCCGAGTGGCCTCAGTGTCGCTCCGGCCGAGTGGCCTCAGTGTCGCTCCGGCCGAGTGGCCTCAGTGTCGCTCCGGCCGAGTGGCCTCAGTGTCGCTCCGGCCGAGTGGCCTCAGTGTCGCTCCGGCCGAGTGGCCTCAGTGTCGCTCCGGCCGAGTGGCCTCAGTGTCGCTCCGGCCGAGTGGCCTCAGTGTCGCTCCGGCCGAGTGGCCTCAGTGTCGCTCCGGCCGAGTGGCCTCAGTGTCGCTCCGGCCGAGTGGCCTCAGTGTCGCTCCGGCCGAGTGGCCTCAGTGTCGCTCCGGCCGAGTGGCCTCAGTGTCGCTCCGGCCGAGTGGCCTCAGTGTCGCTCCGGCCGAGTGGCCTCAGTGTCGCTCCGGCCAAGTGGCCTCAGTGTCGCTCTGGCCAAGTGGCCTTATGAGTCACACCGGCCAATTGGCCTTAGTGTATTGCTGCCGGCGGGTAACTTCCTTCCCGCCGACGTCTGTCGGCTGATAAACAACGTGGCTGTTGCCTTCGCGCTAGAGTTTCCTGCGCGCAACGAGACACGGCCATTATTCAGCCCGCCGCGATGCCATCTCTCGAGGTAACAATGCACTTGGGCCTCTTTCTTAAACCCGCGCCCCACGGCACACGGAATAATTTAATTGGCTTGTTTCCGAGCGTCTAATTAGCCCCGCCCTGCTGGTGCGGGCTGCCTGTCCTGACACACGGGGTGCAGTTAAAGAAGAAACCACGCCGTTAGGAAGCCGCTCAACTATCAGAGCTGTGACTACTTACGAAAAGCATTTTAAAATACGCTGAGGGCGGAAGGTTAGTTCTGTTTCCGTGTTTCGTTATTAAGAGGGATTACGCCTCGCCACCATTCATTTTCAATTATTTTGATACTGCTCGCAATAAAGATTCCGTGATAATTTTTTTTGAGCTGACATAGCATAGGACTTAGGCTACTTGTTGAAGTTAACATTTGTGAACTGGTGATTATCATGACAGTTGTAGTCGCCCGCGCAAAATAATACGTTACAGACTAGTGTCTGTTAGTATATAGGGTGGTTTCAACCAGGTATAGAAGGTCAGGGAGATATGATTTATGGCTTGACATCAAAAATTAGGATGAATAGTTCCAAATTATAATTATATCAAAAATATGGAAACAAAAATTCCAGAAAAATTGAAAGGCCTAATACGCGTGTTTTTAGAAAAATAATATTTGTAACATGAATCACTCAGTAATGATTCTTGGAAGCACCCAAGTGCTTTGGATATCACCGTTATATTTATTTGTACACCATCTAATGTTATGGTCACCACTCAAATCTCATAGTTGTCATCTGCACAACGAGAAGACTGCGCACCAGTTCAGAGCTATGCGCTTAGAGTATCGTTACATCCATCGAATCGTCAGACATCGAAAACCCTAGTTTGAGTGACGACTCCATGGTTGTAACGTAAACTGAGAATACGCTAGGGAGCTCGTGCTAGTTCTAATTAATTAATTAATTGTCTTTCCTCGCGTGTAATTCGAGGCTAACTTAGCCAAAAAGTGCAAACATTACAAATGGGGGAAAAAATCAAACACAAATAAAACCTATTAGATAGAAATTAAAAAAAAAAAAAAAGAGTGAGCTGTCTTTTCACTACTCGCCAGAGTTCCCCTGGCGCCGTAGTTAAGGGAGGGGGGGGGGGGGGAAAGCGCTATACTGACAGGAGTAGTTTTTATTATAGATATTTACTTGAATACCTTAGTGTTGTAACAAAAAAAATGTTGGAGGGCAGAGGAACTGAAATATTTGTATTGAAAGGTACATATATGTATATTGCCAAATATTTGAAAACTGGTATTTTTCGCGTACTATCTAAGTTGCCAGAAAATGCATGTGTTCTCGTTATGGGCAGTATTTAAATAAAATTACTTGTCGAAATTCCAGTTCAAAGCCAGAATCTTTTGGACTGCAACTTTTAGTTTGAAAAGTACCTAAGAGATAGAGCCACGTTCGTAATGCTTTAGAGAATTAAACAAATGTTAAATATGGTTGACGCCATGTTCAACCCAACACAATTTTCCTGGCTAGTAAATTATAGTTCATTTAGATTATATTATATTTTCTATGAATATTCAAATTTTTTATAAAATGTATACTGGGATAGTTCCATTACCATAACGTTTACTTTGGCTCACCAATACGCTTTGCACATCCCCCGATGTTCCCGTAACATGCTCGGATGCATGATGCCACACGTGGGTCCGCCATCTTGACGACTTCGGCTCGTGACTGTAGCAGTTTGAGCATGCATGCGCATTGGATTTATACTTGTCCGATTGCGTTGTGAAATGCACGCTTATCTCATTGCATGTCTAAAGTTTCACCCTAAACGCGCCTAAAGAAGTATAACCTCAAAACTGCAGGCAATGATAATTTCGCTATAGGGGAAATGTCACATGTTCAGCGTCGAGGCATTTACATGCGCGCGTTCAGTACTCCTGTTGTTCGGCTAGCGCTGAGAAATCTATTTTTCCATCTTGTTAAACAGAATTATAGTTAGGTTTTAAAAAATGGGAATACCTTTGCCCATTACTCCTAAAATTAATACTTTATATATTTATATATATATATATATATATATATATATATATATATATATCACGCTTGGCATTATTTCAAATAATTTGCGTAAAATTTGGTGTGCTAGTTTCGTATTATATGTTAATCTGCAACAATAGAACACATGTATTTGCTCGTTAGCGAGGTCAGGTGATTACACATCATTGGCGAATATTGAAAGAGTCGTTCTTATTTTTTCTATCAAAAATACGTACAGTTTATCAAAGAATTTTTAAGATTATATGCGCTGTAGCCGCAACACACAGACACTCTTCCGCATCACATCGATGAAGTGCATAGCCTAATTACTCCGACCACCTAAACTGTGAGTCACAATAGGCTACCTAGATAGCTATGGCCTCTAATGACATGAGCCATTAAGATTGAGTTTGATAAACATCACAAGTACGAATGGGTTTCCACGGGAACGGTACACTTCTAAAAAAAAGTGTTGCCTTGATGAGAGCTATAGTACATTCACGCTAACATGAACTGCTTTTAACCACCTTACAAAAACGTTTTGTTTACAGCCAGTAGAGTTACTTG
Source organism: Bacillus rossius redtenbacheri (assembly GCF_032445375.1). NCBI lineage: Eukaryota > Metazoa > Arthropoda > Insecta > Phasmatodea > Bacillidae > Bacillus > Bacillus rossius. The sequence goes on from NC_086330.1 coordinate 247,296,092, forward strand.
AAATGTAAATTAGGAATTTAATATCCCAAGTTCTCATTTAAAATACAGATATAGAACTGATTGCTAGTAAATAATTTATTTCTGAATTTATGTAGTTTTACTATACTGTAATAAATGACATTATATTATAATTATACGCTCATAGCGATGTCGCAGTTTGCCTTGATCGATCACAAGGCATTAAAAAAATTAGGTTTTTCACATAATCATTAAAAACAAATTAAACAAGCCAACCAACCACAATTAATAAAAATAGGTAAAAACAAACTACACTGTTAAATATTACGTTATTTTTGGTGTCAAGAAGTTACGAATGTAGGGGGGGGGGGGGAAGAATTTTTCTACATGACCTGGCAGGGATGACAGGCTGGAATCTGAAAAACCTCTAAGGCGTTGCGGGTACTCTGAATTACTTTATATAAACAATATAGTTTACTTTATATATTTAATTCTCATTAAATGAATATTAATTGTATTCATAAATGTAATGCATTTAGCCTAATGGATTTTAAATTGACAAACAGTTTTAGAATTGACAAACTGAGCGAGGCAGAGCGATGGTAAACTACTGGACTCGCATTTGGGAGACTCGGCTTCGAGACCTCGTCCATGCGAACTGCTTCAAGTTTGTCAACGTTTAACAGATCACTGAAACCAAAACTAGGAATTTTTTTTTTCATCACAGGCCAATTCCTTCCTTATTATTCCCATTCGTATTGCGAGTTTTGAATCAAATGACGGCTGTAGGCTTTCTTGTATTTTTTAGGTAGCCTATATAAAATTACAAAAACACGAATGAATTAAACTAAAAAAAAGGTGCGTGTACTTATGTACGTGCGTTAGAAGCTACACTTACTTGGCGTAATTTTCATGCAAGAAGTGATGTTATTAATACGTTTGTTAGATATAAATTCAATCAAATTAAAAAATTAAAATTTATACTCAGTACTCAATATAAATATAATCATGTGTATAAAATTAATTATTTAATTTAGTAAAATAATTTGTATGAATTTTAATTAATGGAAAATCAGTAATTATGCTGAATGTTTATTCTAAGATATTATCTTCATTAATTTTTAAATAATAATTTAAGAATTCATATAACCTCAATATATATAATTACAATTAAAGTGCACTTGAAAATTTTTCTAAACACATTTAAATCATTAATATTCACACTAAATACATTTTAATGATAAGTTCCAGTATTTATTTTAATCACTAAAGTATAAAATTTAAAAGCATTTATTTCTTATTAGTATGTAACCTATTTTTGTGTTTATCTTTTTTTTGTATCCTGTGAAAATTTCGTTTAATTGTGCGCGCGCACCGTAAAAATTAATTCTCACTATTTTTTTTTCTTTTCATAATGCGTCTAAATAAGTATAACTCAAGAAGGCTTTCACATTTAGCACAGACAGAGTACGCCGAATTATTACGTGATTGGCCTGGTTGTTGGGTAAAGATGTGTTAATATTTTTATCAGCACTAAGTTCAAAAAAATTATTTGCTTTTAGACAGTTTTTTTTTTGAAAACTGAATAACAAAAAATTTGTAGTAATTTTACAAGAGAAATATTTGTTCGTCTTAGAAATATACGGTCTAAATATACAAATTATTTATAGTAAATATAATCGAAAAAAATTCAGAAAACATTAAAAATATGTTTCTAACCCTGAAACATAGCAAATATTCCTGAGCACTCGGCAAATCCCCGCTGCTCGATTATGAAAACGCTGCCTGCTTTTCTTCCTACAAACAAAGACACAACTAAAAGAAAAACTGGATATAGTTTAGTCATTTTTAGCTCTGCTTCCAATAGAACCATTCTGCGTATTTTGTACGTTAAAGGTCCATTTTTTTTTGCACAGGAATTGACACTGGTGGTAAAACATATAAATGTAGATGTTAGAACGTGGTCCATGGACATTCAGAACTCCGAGGACGATTCTAAGTGGTTACACCTCCGCAGCCAGTCAGCTGTGGAGTGTCTGTGCGCGGTAGTCTCTCTCGCCGCCGAGCCCCTGATGCATGGCTTGAGGAGGGGGGAGGGGGGGGGGTGTCGGCAGATCCCCGCTCGGGCGCAATACAGATTGCAATAAAGTTCTTCATATGCAAATTATTTTTTTTCATGCAATTTATTCCGGCTGGCGGTGCAAATGGCGTGGCGTGTTGACGGATAACCCCCACCCCTAACACATATCCTCGCAGGTCAAAGGACCCCGCTGGGTTAGGGGCGGGCAGGGGTTGAATGGGGCATGTTGCGCCCTTCATGGGGGAGGAGCCGTATGACAGAACCCATTATGCCCTTCAGCCCAATACTCGTCATGCGGGCTAGTTGGGTTCGGTGGGGAGGGGGGAAGGGGTTGGAAGGGGAGACCACCATCCCCAACCCCAAACCACCCCCATTCACCGCCTGTCCGCCTGTCCCGCTGAAGGCATATTGTGACATCGCAATAAATACTGGATGCTTACTGGGGCGGCCGGAGCACCGCTGAGCGCGGCCACAAGCCTTGTGCCTGCCGAGCTGCTACAAGTGTGCGCACTTAAGGTTGTTTTCAGGCGAAGGGAGCTAAACGTTATTACCTTGTGAATTACTTTTCATTTATATTCACCGCTGTGTTAGCTCACAAAAAAAACATCAATTTTATTTCATTAAGAATTTTGTAAAAATAAAAATCATTATTCTGTTGATGCAACTTCGTAAACACATTAGATATTCACCCCCTCCCCCATCCCAAATTTTCTGAGGAAGTGAAAGAAGTAACAGACGACGAGTGATAATTTTCATTACACCGTAAGTACGTTGTCCCTTAATGTTAATAATTAATTAACTAATTACTTCTGCTTGGCTCGTTTGCATGTCCTTCTCAAAACTTGCACCTGAGTTTTGATGTGTAAAACCTTAGCTTTCGGTAGGAGTAATTAACTGTATGGCACGCCACGGTGCTGCCATCTGTGGAAGTCTCAGAAATCTCGAATATACTGCGGATCCGCGTAATTCATCCGTACATACTGCTCTCGTGAACCTCGCAGAATTGACACAACGCATGGTTATTGAAAAGAAACTTTTATAATAGTATAACTATTCGTTAATGCTTAATGTTATAATATATTGCCATAAAAATAAATAATGAAAAGTAAAAGTACGTTAGATTCCTGGCATTATAACCTTTAGTTAACATTAAAATGTTCATATGGCGCAGCATTCACCATACCGTAGAGACACAATAAATTGTTAGCATATATGCATGTGTGTATATATACCGATATATATATATATATATATGGAATTTCGTGATGAAAATTTTACTGTTAAATCTTAATTATAGGTTTAGCTTAATAATGTTAAGGTTTGTTTTTAGGAAGTAATTACAGGCTGATTGCTGTCGTTTAAGCTAAAACCATTATACATACATAATACATACACCGACCTGTCAAAATAAGTGTTTTAATAGGTTTCGGGTTAATATTTTAGTAATGACGTAGAAGTAGGTATAACTTCTAACCTGTGTACCTAAGTACACACTCCCTTTATAATTTTGAGAAATCAATAATAATTATATCTCGTTAAAGAAATTAGTTATAAAAAGAGAAATTTTTGTACCTTTTTCCCTTATACGACCACTTAAAAAGTTACAGCCATACTAAGATTTTAAAATAACTCCTATACAGCAAAACGGGTATTCGTACATTCAAGAATATAAACGAACCAATTAATCACTTCATTGTAAAAGTGATATAAGTAATTATTTTTAACAACCAATACTGTCATTATGTTAAACAGAAATATGTTTCGGATTTAAAAAAGAGAAAAAATTTCTCAGTTTTTACCTAAAACGAATAAATACTTTATAATATAAGAGCAAAGGTTCTGATAGTGTTTGGGATATGTTCTAGTATATATTGGTACAGAACAAGTGTTATATAAATATTGATGGTTTTATTTGGATTGTAAGGATGAATGACCCCTGTGAGCACTGGCAGACAGGTGCGGGTTAGTCGCACACGTGGACTGGCGCGTGCGAGTCCCCACTCGCCGCTAATGTCTCCGCGATGCGCAGCTGTCACCGCAGACACGGCATCGATCTGACGGCTCTCCTCGCCACACACATCTGCCCTGGTCCCCTGTGTCTCCGTCGACCCCGCGTGCTCGCCTCGCAGCTACGCTACCGAGCAGTCCAGCTTCGTGACATGGCTCAGTCATCTAGGTTCATAACAACTATCTTCAACTATAATAATTATAGTAACCGAAAATCTACCTTGCAGTAATTTAGTTAAAAAGTGTGTTAATGTGTCAAGCAGTAAGATTCGCTTAAGGTTAATTGTAGTTGTTAATTGCGGCGTCGTCAAAAAAAAATTACATACGTAATTATTTGTAACTTTAACACTAGGTACTACAGTGTGGGAGGTAAAACTGATTATGGGCATTATTCTGTGATTAAGACTTCAATCGCACATTTTTAGATTTATATCACAATTTATGTACTTTGAGAAGCCATCGACCATACATATTTTACCGTCGCATTGCATTTCAAACTACTCAAGGCACACATACTGTGCGCAGAGCTTGAGAAGAAACCAGAGATTGAAACATTATCAAGATATCCGAGCGGGGTCTGTAGGTATAATTTAAGAATGCGCTGAAAGCAGATGGGTGGTTCTGTTTCCGTATTTCGATTTTAAACCGTATTTTCAGAACAGTTTAAAGTGCTAAACTGCGTATAGTCAGAACAATTTTTAGACATGAAACGCCACTTACAATATTAATAATGTTTCTGTTAAAGAACAACTCGCGAAGAACAGATGACCAACCCCAAATTGTTAATGATGGTGGATGATATTTTCCACCATACTTTGCTTATATGCACGTATTTCCTGAATTGTATTTTAAACAAGTGCTTTAAAATTACAATTTCCTTGGTGAAAACTTTCTTAGTAGGCACTTTAACGAAAAAGTTGTAAATACGTGTTCGTATTACGTTGTTGTAATGGACCAGACATCGGCGGTGTTGAGGAGCCAGGTGCAGCCGGCACGGACGAAGAGGGCGGGGGTTGTGGGGTGAGGCCAGTGTGGCAGGCGGCTCAGCTCTGCCACACAATAACAACCCTCCCGGCCATTTATTATCTTCCTCTTTTGTTCCGCCGACCCGCGGTTTTCAGCGCGACCCCACCCCGGCGATCCTAACCTCCACCAGGCGGCCGCAGCGCTAATTGCCGCCTGACTCCAGCTGATGACACATGGAGCAGAGGTTCGTGAACACGAGTGCATCGTAACACCGACGTACTTTGAAGAAATATTTTTATCGCATTTTAGTATCTTTCCGCCTCAATGTTTCCACATTATTCACATTTTTAATTGGCTGAATGACGTGCATGAATGCGCTGACAGGAATAAAAATAATCTTAAAAAAAAAACTATTTTAGTGCTCCACAGTTCTTTCTACACTATTGATGTAAATTGTACTCTTGACGTGTACGCTCGAATATGGTTGTTACAATGCGATATACGAGTTCATTAAGTCCCAGTCTAAAGACCTCTGATCGGCAACGGTTGATTTCAAACTTTTTGTATGAGAGCGATCAGGCTCTAAAAACGTTGAAATTAGGCAGTTTACTATAATAGAGATCGGCTGTAAACTGTAAGTAAAAACTGGCGATTTTACGGGCCTATTCAATCATACACGGAGGGTTTTAATGCTCAATACTTGAAATTTAAATTTGCTTGTAAGAATATTGTTATCAAATTAATAGTGTTAAAATGATACAGATTGTAGTTTTGGTTATAAAGTGACATTGGAGTGATCAATTATTATAAAAGATCCACGAATGTGTTGTATAAGAATTTTTAAGAAACCAAGAATATTTATGAACAACAGCTTAAAATCATACCATGATGTCACAACATTTCTTCTGGTAAATTATCTTCACCTTTGAGTGAAAAAATGTAAAAGAGGTTAAATTCCAATCAGATGACCTCAAAAGTTTATAGGTTATTTTTATATTTTCTTTGAGTTTATTTTAGTTACTTAAGTTTATTTGCATGTCTTTTCGGGTTGTGATATGTGCGTTATGAGTTCGCCCAAAGTGCCAGGACAGTGACGCGCAAGTGCTGCAGTGCTCTCTCACGTCTAATGCCACTCTATATCCCAATCATATTTCAGTCCGTAACTTGCTCACGTGGGTGATTCAGAGTTTCGAAACTACTTTAAACTACGCAAGAATGCGTTCACAAGTCGTTATTCATCAACAAACACGAAAGGAAAAAGTCTTAAAATGCCTAAATATATCTTCTGTCTAAAGTTATTTTGGTAAGGATAAATTTAAATTTCACTTTTAAACAAATTGTTAACATTACACTATGTATTAATAAGTAAAAAAAATAGAGTCCAAAATACTCTCAAACGTTTTTTTAATTACTTCGTATTCTTAATGTCTCTTAAAGTTTGCATTTTATGCCAAAATCGTGCATTTCTTTTTGACTTATTTTATTTATTTATTATTTTTTTTTTTAGCGGTGAGCATCTGCATTAAACAGATTATGTCTCAAAATATTTTTTATTTTTAAAAATTTACATTCCAGTATCTGTTTTAAAAAAAATAAACAATGCACGTAAGAACCCTGGCTACTAGCTTCTGAAAACAATTTTAACTTGGAGCAGGTGATACAAGACAACTTTCACCAATATTTAAAATAATTTTTTTTTAGATATTTAAAACATATGATCTGTGTTTTTTGACAAAGCCTGAGGATAAACGCCACTGCCGTCACTACTATAATTGGAAATTCTTTAGAGTACCCAAAAGTATGGAGGTGATAAGGAAGCAACAGTCAACATCACTTCCCAACAAAGCATCGCACTCCCGCGTGCCATTGGCAATCAGTGGATTTCCCATGTTATATTTTGTTATTCTGAAATATAACTGTCGGAAAAACATAGCGTTCCTGAGAACAGTGATGGCGGACGGGAACAGGGTGATCACCAGATGCACACGCTGCCTCGCGTAAGTCCAATGAGACGACCGTGAAGCTCTGATGCTGAGTTGCTGGGAAGAAAAAAATAAAGGGCGTAAATATCCCCACCCAAACGCATAAAGAATTACGCAAAATTTATAAATTAGTTTCAAATATATAAAATCAATTGTATTTTAACTGCAAAATATTTTTGATAAAATGTATAAAACATGTTTAAGTTATTTTGTAAATAATGTATTAGAACTATAGTTTTGTTTTCTTGCATCATTTTTTTCTAGGGCTATTATTAGTTCCTAAATGAAAACCTCCAAAAGGCTGTAAGAGATTAATATATTCTGTGTAACATGTAAGTGGAAATGCTCTGCTAGGAAAACCAAGGTGAGATCCACCAGCGCCTTCCGCGCCAAGTCGGATCGCCGAGCACTGTTACAAGCTGTGTTAACCAGCCTGGGAGCACGGTCCAGCGGCCAGCGTGACGTCACTGGCAGTCACTGGCAGTCACTGGCAGTCACTGGCTTCCACCGGCCGCGTTTAGTTTCGTTCACTGAGAGAGGTTTTGATCGTCATAGCAATAACTATCCTAGCTTGTTTTTCGTAGATCACCATATGATCGAGGAATGGATACTCCTCAGTGTGGATACATTTTTTATCGTGTCTGCTTACGCCCCATTACTTTGGTAGCTTTATCGATAGAAGTAGAGAGTTATTAAACTGAAATGAAACTCGCTACTAAAGTCTTCACAAACTAAAATCTTCACAAACCCATTATATCTTACCCAGAACCTCTCACACCGTAGTTCTAGCGCTTCAACCAATCATACCAGAGTAACATGGAGGTCAACTATCGCGTAGGTAAAGAATGCATCTAACGCCAACAAACTATAGTAAGCTATTAACTTTGCGGAAAGCATTCTGTGGCAGAGTAAAGTAGAGTATAACCTAGATTATTCTTTTCTGAGGTTGAACCCAGTCCTTTTGTCGCCCACTACTGAGCCAGCAATGAACACAGAGCACTTACAAACCGTTAAGTGTATGGTTTTACGTTGCAAGGTTTCGGATAGAGGGTTAAAAAAAAACATTACCTCCAAGATAATATTTAACTCCGAAGCATAAGTAACCGAATTTTTCGATCAGGGTAGTAGTTATATTTCTTGTCCAGTTTCGTCTGACTGAAATTCTGATATTGATAGTAGGCATACCTATTGCGATATTATTATACAAGTCAACTTGCATGTGGTAGCCTTCTCAGACATAATTTTAAAATATGGTTGATTATTAATCAAATATTTTTGGAATTTTTTTTTAAATCTTCTCTGCAGAAAAGTCACTATCATAAGAAAACGTAGCTTAAACTGTCATATATCATTTTTTGTAAGTAGGCCAGTGAGATTATTTATATGATTTTCAAAGGAAAAACTATTTCTGGAGTGTACACTTTCTTGTGGACATAGAGCCGAACATGCGTAAGCTAGATTAGCAAAGGGCAACCTTCCAACTCATCCCCAGCTAGCGGACAGCACGCCGTGTGTCTCGGGGCCTCTGGGAGGCCACGGTTCTGGACCACAGCACCGCTCTGTCAGCAAGTTGTTCAATGAAGAAAAATGGGTTTGTGTACTTATGTATTCTCGTTACAAGCTATGCTTACTTGGCGTCATATAAAACTAACTTTAATTTTTTTAATGTAAATAATTAATAGAAATAAAATAATAAAAGGATTGAAGTGATAGTATAAATAGTGTCGGTAAAGTATAAATGTAAGCGAATTAAAAAAATAATTTAATACTCAGTATTCAATATTTATATAAACACGTGCCTAAAATTAATGATTTGATTTAGTAAAATAATAATAGATACATTTTAAATAATATATGAAAATCAATAAATATAACGAATGTTTATTATAATTAATTTTAGTTAGTTATTTAATGAATAATAATGTAATAATTTATAATGCAAATAAATTACACATTCGGGAACATAACCTTACTTATGTAAATACACTTGTATAATAATATACTAATATTCACATTAAATAAAATTTTTAATGATATGGACCAATATTTAAGATCAAGTATAAGATTTAAAAGCACATATATAATTTTTATTGTATGTAACGTTTTTTTGTATGTAGCCCTTTTTTTCATCCCGTGCAAATGTCGTTGCATTGTATAAATTCCCTCTCATCCTATCTTCGTGGCGCGCCTAAAGAAGGATGTACGCAGTAAGAACTACACTGCAGTGTAACTGAGCGATGCGGAGTGGTTCCAGCCGAGTGCAGCACTGCTCGGCAGTGACTGGCAGCGCCTCGCGGGCGGAAGTCGGCGACCTCAGGCTCCGCGGCGGGCCAATTAGGCGCGTCCTTACCGCCGGCGGGTGTGACGACTCCCAGCTGCTCGGCGCGCGGAGGGAGTTATCGTCGCCGAGCCGCGCTGCAACATGGCGGAGCCAGGCGTCCACCCACCTCGCGGCTCCCTCGCCTGGCGCGACGTGCCATCATTCCTGGCGCAGTCTCCTGCACCGGCACTCCTCCTTGTGCCCGTGTTTGAAGTGTGTGTGTGTGTGTCGGGGCAGGCTGCGTCCGGACGCAGCCCGAAATTTTCAACGTGAATACTTCGTGCAATTGTGAAGTTTAGAAAAAAAATTGACAGTATATAGTTCCAATCAACCGTTTATAATTTCATTATCAATGTTCCTTCTCTTTCTGTCTCAATATATATTCAAAACCATAATCAGAAATAAAGGCAGTAATTGTAATATTATGTTAGCTTTCTTCCTCTCCCTACAGACAGGTCCGTTTGCAACGAGTGACATTTTTTTTGGAACCATCAAGAGTTGTTCTTTCTTCTAACCGTCGATTTTTTATAATTCCAAATGTTTAAATACTTTCGTCGAAAGTGGTTTAAATTACTTCCCTACTTAATGCACAAAATGAATTTCATTTGATTCAATTAATGCCGCGTGCGGCCAATATGTCTCACAGTAGTTGAGTCGCCCGTAATCGGACGTTCCAGAAACATGCCTGTTACTCGAAATGACCTATAAATATACAATAACTGTTTAAAATGGCACAAGCGTAAACCCTTACTCTAACTTAATATAAAGTGACAACAAAAGAATGTCCCAGTTGTAATGGTGCATTATAACAGTTTAATTTAGACTATTTACAACAAATCATACTTTAAATTTAAGGTAAACTAACCTAGTTTTTCTTTAAAATGTTCAATATGTGCACCTTTAGTTATACGCACACACCCAACCAAAATTCCAATTCTTCCTACACTTTGGTTAACATGTCAGGAGTAATGGAAGCAATAGCCTCTTCAATTCTGTGTCTCGACTCTGGCAAATCATTAGGTAGCGGCGGAACGTAGACACGATCTTTTATAAATTACTAAAGGAAAAATAATCGCATGGCGTTATGTCAAGTGAACGTGGAGGCTAGCGAAAAAGAGCTTTGTCGCCTCGACCATTACGACCAATCCAAAGGTCAGGGACTTCGACGTTCAACCACTCTCGCACAAACGAAACGCACGTTGAACTGAAATTACAGATTGACTCTTAGCAAATGGCAGAACACAAAACGTCTTACGCTCAGGAGTCGCCATTTTGCGTGGGTGGCGCTGCAAGCGAAAAAAACACTAAGCCGTACTCTGGCATGCGCTAAACTAAAACTGTTTGAGCTACTCCTTGTGACATTGAACCAAAACTCTACCTACATAGCTTGATGCTATTAAAATTTATAGTTGGGACGTACTAAACATTGTTTGTATTTTATCACGTTTCAAATCCATCCTATTTTCGTTACACTGCACTTTTTAACTAGTAGGTATCCCAATTTATTAAATATATTCACTTCGAAATATATCTTACGCAGAGTTTTAGTCAACAAGTCAATCACCGACGCTCTAAAATGCAGCCGGTGCATTTGCGTCGACCACAGCCAGTTACAAAAGAAATGCCGTTCACGTAAAAAAATGCGTTTTAATTTACCCGCGATTAGTTAACGTGTCTATTTTAGATCCATCTTAAGTGAGATTTTCTCCTAGCTATCAAACTATGAAGAGAACTATGTATAAAAGTGTTAGTTGTAAAACTATTCAAGAATTCATAATTAATTCTTTTGTGTAAATGGTGTACATTTTGTTCCTCTAAAATCATGTGTTCAATCGATTGATAAAATCTATTGAAGATTGTGATTTAAATAGATTGATTGTTTTATTCCTTTTTCTATTTCTAATATTCCCGTTATTTAATAAATTGAGCTATGAATTTAACTAATTCAAACAATTTTCATGCTCTTTCAATGACAGAGTTAAAAAAATTCACGGGAATAATATAATGTAATCCCACAATTTATTATTTAACAGTTTCATGTAAAAACTTTAATGTTAAAAAATAAAAGCCTATAAAATCAAACAAAACAAACAATATTTTAAAAGTAACCGAAACTGTCGTTTCGTTTCCTTCAGAGCAATCAACGGCCGAAGGTTTTGTAACACAAATGTTTGGTTCATAACATTGTGGAGGTATCACTGCCAAAAAGTATTAAACTGTGGTTTTCAACAGCTACCTGGGCGGGCTTAAGACCTTCTCACTATCACAAATGTGCCGCACAAAATGCTTTCAATTCTGCTTGTACAAGAAAACGTGAAGGTGAATGACGTAACTGAAATGTCATTTTATTGATAGTATTGTATTGCAGGCATTTTCATCCAATGTTTTAATTAAGAAGTTGCTGTTTATATATTTTAATTTTTAATGGTTTCTACCAAACATAATCCCCTCTTCTCTCTCTCTCTCTCTCTCTCTCTCTCTCTCTCTATATATATATATATATATATATATATATATACACATGCAGCAGCTGACCATGTATTTAAACATATGTAAGAAATTAAAAAATAAATAAAGTGTAACCTAAATAATTTTATACATTAAATAACAAACATTTCTTTATTAGCACATAATTTTTTAAATAATTTTCTATGAGATATATAAGCTACCTGTAAATGTTTTGGAACTTAAGTTCACTTGGAATTATAAAGTGTCGATAATTGTGAGTGAAATTACGTTCGTTTGGTAAAAATTTAATTTAATAAAAACGTAATTTGTACAATATATGTGTTTTTGTTTTGTAAATTATTAAATAAATAAACTGTGATTTTAATTAAGTTAATGATTTCACTGCGCTCTAATGGTTAAATTCGATTTAAGGGCTTTGATAGTGTGAGTGACCTCTTTAAGAGACTGCCATATTACCTCAAGTACTCTTGTATTTAAACTGTTCGCTGCAAACATTTATCAAACTATTATATAACCAAATAGTTGATACAACCTTTAGGGTGTAAGAGGGCCTTTAGATTTTTTTTCATATTCCGGATTCAAAAACAAGTTAACCACTCTTAACACTTGTGGATCTCGAGGAAAAAACGCGTTGAAAGGAATATTCATAATGAGAATTATTTCGTCACTTGTGAAATATATATTATGTTCTATTAAAGCAATATTAACTATTTAGAGACCATAATCATGTAATATGCAGAAAGGATGACAACACCTTCTTATTTACAGAGAGGTTTATGAAATGTGATAATTAAATCATTGCTTGTCTCTTTGAGTAAGAAAACGGTATGTAAAAATATCGTTTAATTTAAAATACAGGTGCTTGGATTTTAACGTGTTGAATAAATTCAGATACTATTCATGACGTCTCATTCATCATGTACCCCAAGTTTTTCTCGAGCTCTTATATTGGGATATTAGTATGTACCTACTTTAGTAAGTATTTTTCTCCTTTCTAATAATTTTTACGTGTATTGATATTCTGCTTGGTAACTGACAAAAAAATCGTTACTTTAACAAAAATTGAATCTTACACTGACACATCAATTGCTAATTTTAGCGCAAAGAATCTGTATTGTAGATTGGGGTATTTTTCCAACCGCAAGTATTTTCTTTCATATGTGGTTTATGTACCCTTGAATCCCGAGACCTCAGTTTCGGTGATTGAAGAGCGTGGTGACATTCACGAGTCTCTGATACCCAACTGCCGCTGACAGCACTGGGCTGACCAGACTGGGGAGATGCTGGTCTGGTCGTGAAGAGGGCGTGGTGGACCGGGGGGGGGGGCGATAACCCCCCTCCCCGGGGGTCTGGGGGGGGGGGGGGCAGGCCGCGGCTGGACCGGTTGCCCGCGGGCTGCTTCCCACAAGGCGCAGCTGACCCGGCTCGGACTTGCTGCTCAGTCAGGCCACACCGCCGCAGGGTGCGCGGCAACTGTGCTGCCAGCACAGCCGCTGCGGGCCTCCAGCCCCGGGCATCGAACCACAGGCCGCCTCTTGTTGTGGAAACAGATAGTAGGTTTAAATGGTGGTGTTAATAACGAATATTTGGTGAACAATAGGTGTGTGTAAGTTGAGTAATTTGGCGGGGTTTCAGCCAGAACTCGAACCCGCGCTGGGCTGAGGCACATTTCAAAAGCACAGTGGGGAAACACGTGTGCGTGTGATTTGGGAACCACGCCACCGAGACAACTCTCACTTTCTTCATTTAATACAATTTCTTGGGCACACGCTACTGCAACTTGGCACTGTTTATCATGGGATGAAAAATGTCATGTATTATTGCTGACAGAAAAAATGTTATCTTCAATGATACAAGGTGTTATTGCGATAAGAAAATTATAACTGGTTACCGCAACTTGGTGGGGTGTTTCTTAACAGCATATTAACTGGTGGCCATAAAGATGGTTATTCAGTGCTAACTCAGAAGTGATTGTTTTACTCAGCGCTACCCCCCGCAGTGGAAGCGAGTCGCCCGCAGGGACTACCAGCGAGTCTGCTCGCTGCAAAGGGCTGAGGGTGCTTCACCCCCCCCCCCCCCCCCATGACCCCGGGGGTTGCACGCACGGCGTGCACGAGCCATCAAACGTGTACACGCCCTCCCCGCTCCCCCCCTGACACTCCCTCGCTCGACCACTGACATTTCGCCACCCCCGCCAAGACTCCTCAAAGAGCAAAGCTGTTTTTTATTCGTGCGGTATTTTACCGCTTTATGCGGCTCTGAACATGCTCGTAAATCAGTTTTACTGTACTCACGGACTATCGAGCATTCATCACTTCATATGGAACATTTTTTCACTACAAGTCCGTTTTGTTTAACCATTTGTTACCGAGTGGAACGCACAAAAAAATAACGGGTTTTAAAACCACCAACAATTTTTCACCACTGCTTGAAGGAAAAACCCCATCGAACTCCATCGTGGATTTTCCAGTTATTGTGTTCTCTAATAACTGCAGTTTGGAATACTTATAACAGTTTGAAAGCCATATATTGCAATCTCATCGCCTTACGATTTTTTCTATGTATAAAGAGTTGGATCATATTGCTTAAAATCCTAACTAAAACTCATTTACGCTAATGCTAATGAATACATGACGGACTAGTGCATGCTTACATTCTTAGAAGGAGATGTATGGTTACGAGATCAAACAGCAGTGGATGTGTCTTTGCTTTGTGCGACTTGCATTGTTTTCCTCGTGTAGCCCTTATATCAGAGCATCTTTACAATATAAAATGAGTATCTTATGAGGACAACCAAAAAAATTAAAAATAAAATTAATAGTCTACAGTACAAATGATTTTTTTTAAATTCAATTGCCTCACTGAAAATTTATTTGTTACTTGTATAAATAAAACTTTATTTGGGATGGTGGTTCGGTCATGAGTAAGTTCCATGTGTAATAAGTTCCAGTATGAGCTGAGTGAATGAACTGAGTGAATTAACTGTCTGTTCTTCAGTTTTGGTCTGTTACACAAAATACTGGTATTGTTATATTCCTGCAGAAAATAAGAGAAGTTAAAATATTTTTATTTTTTTCTGTTTACAATATGTGATTTATTAACAATGACTGCTTTCAACAATATTAAATATTTACAATGTATATCTGAAAACATTTGTGAGAATAATCAGTATGCATTATCTGAATAACTGCGGTAGTGAATCTCAGTCTCAGGGCTACAATGGTTTGTGATTTATCTCAGCCAAGATACTTATTAGCATGGTATTTTAAATAAAAGTACTCTTCAGGATAACAAGTACAAAAGAAATACCGACCTATATAATACAAGTAGCTAGTTAGGATAATTTGCACTACAAGTTAATGCCAGTATCAAGTGTAACAGCAAATGCTCGAAAATTATTATATGTAAAGTAAACTGATTGTATAACCATATATTATATTATCTGTATTATAAAAACAAATATATTGCATTCTTCCCACTACCATTTTAAGAACCATTTATTCTAAAACAGAAAAAAACTGTATAATACAACAATATTTAATCGGTATATATAAGTATTCTTTCTTGTCCCACAATATTTCTAGCGGCAAACTTACAATTGAAGTTTGACGACACAACACAGTCCATTCTAAAATATGGTAAAATAATTGTTTTACTTAAAGACTTCATGTGCAATCTTGTATTTTAAGAGTTTTTAAGTTGTTAAAAAAGACACCAAAAATTCATCATATGTGGCGAAGCATCAGCGTTACGAGCACTAAACTGGCGCAGCTGAATTTCAATCAGACACAGAGAATAGTTGTTGAAAATACACGGCAACACATCCAGGCATATACGCGTTAGTTGGAGTTGGCACCGAGCTCTGTCTGTCCAGCACAGCCAATAACTGTGAATCGATAAGGGTTCCAGCACACAGCCAATAACTGTGAATCGATAAGGGTTCCAGCACACAGCCAAACTGTCCTCAAGTTGATTTGATAGCTAAGTCTACATACACAACTTGGGGGTGCAAGTTGGTGTTCCCAGTCCGACCCGGAAACAAAACGTCAGAATATGGAATGGTATGGAACACCGTCACCGGGGCAGAAGAGACTCGAGTGGCAGAAATCTCGCATCAAGACAATGGTGAATGTTTTTTTTTCGATCGTCTGGTGTAATCCATCGTAACAGTGGCTGGACAATGCTACCTAGGAGTCATGCGATGTCTCTTTGCTCGCTTGCGTCATGTCAGGACGCAACTGTTCCAAAGCAACAGCTGGTTCTTCTGCACGACACTGCAATGGTCAGCATCAACACAGATCTGTGCGCTCCAACACCCACCCTATTCGCCTTATTTGGCACCTCAACACTTTCTTTCTACTTCCGAAAATTAAGTGTGCTTTAAAAGGGGAACGTTTCAGTGACATTGGTGACATCCAACGTGCTGTGACCAACATACTGAAGGAGGTGCAATCAGGACTTTCAGCGTTCTTTCAACAACTTGTATGATCGATGTAAATTTTGTGAGGGGTGCGAGGGGATTATTATTTCATGTAAATGCGAAACTGAAAAATAGTTCTTAGTTTGTATGTGATGGTAGTTGTCTCATACTTATTCGGCACACTGTGTAGGTTTACGGTAGGTTATTCCCGCGAATGTGTTGTAGTGATCAGTTTTATGAGTGCTGGTAAAGTGTAGAAGGCGGTCTGGAACACCGCGGTCGGAGTCGGCGACGCCGCGCGCTAAGTTTAGCGGTGACGTGTGGCCGTGGCCGTGCTGTGGCCGTGCTGTGGCCGTGGCTGTGCGCGGGTGGCGAGGCGCGAGGCACGCCCCATTGAGGCTGGACGCGGCCAGCCTGGCGGGCGACCAAGCAGCTGCGGTCTGGCCCTGGCATGCTACTGCTATTACCAGACTGAAGCACACGGCGAGTCCGCACCCTTCCACTCGGCCATCTCAAATACGGAATTATAGTGAAAAATAAGGAGAGCTGCTTCGAAAACATATTGAAATTGCATTCATTTATGTCGGAATAATTTAAAGATGATAATTCGTAAAATTATTCATCTTGACAAATAATTATGCTTGGAAAGTTTGCTACGTTTAGAGAAAAAGGAGGGGGAGGGGGAGGGGGGCATGCATGGCTATATGTTTGCGCCTCTACATAACCTGGAAAATTCAATCACTTTTTGAACCCATATTAAACATTTTTCCATTCGTCTGAAGTGTTCGAGACCTGAAAGAAAATAACAATGAATGTTTTAATTGCAGATGTTAACAAAAAACAAAAATTAAGAGCTACAACCTCCATCTCAAGATCAAAGTGTTGTTGAGGATCTCAACGAGACAGTGTCATGTAAACCTATCACAGCAGAAACTTAAATTCTCATGATAGCAGTTGAACGAAAAATGCCTTCAACTGTACTTCAATCTTCATCATTAGAAGAAAAAAATTACATAATCTCCCAATGATTTTAATGCAATTTTAATGCAATGTGCAATTGATAAAAATAGAAGACATTTTAAATCCTAGTTGAATAATTAGGAAAGAAGACAACTATGACTATTTCGATAAATATGCTCCATCAAAGTTACGTAGTAATTGACGCACAACCACCATGAGATTGCAAGAAACAAGTCGGAAGGAGTCAAATATGAGTGTTTAAACTGATTACCATTTATTTACAAACTTATAAGTCAAACCTTTACTACTAATAAAAACTTGCATTTTTGTTATTATGATAAAAGACTTAAAAAAATACTTTTGTACAGTATTATGCTTCCATGTATGAATTATCTTGTGGATAACTTCGCAGATGTCAAGCACGAATTAACTTAAATAAATATTTTGGAAAACAAAATAAAATTTCCAAACTTTTGAAAGTTTCTTGTGGCTACATAGAGTAAAGTCACTTAATGTTTTGTTTTTGCACTTTTTGCTTGTCTCATATTTGTATCTGATTTTGAAATCAGTGGTAATACCGTTTACAAGAGATAATGATATCGACCTTCAGACATGCGTAATATTTTTTTTTTTAAATCACCAGGATAAATATTCATTGGTTTCGTCTCAACAAAATTTTTAGTCCCCAAATTCCTTTCAAGTATCCACTTTCAAGACAACCATCACCTTTTATTTAATTTTCCTTTCGGTTCACTCAACCAATTCATCATCTGAACTAAAAAAAAAAAACACCAAAAGCCGAACTCAACACAGGACAACTCTCGACGAGGCCAACTGAAGCCGTGCTGTCCGTGTGAACTGCGCGCGACTCCCGCAGCGCGCGACAGCAGACTCGCGCCGTGGGAACGCAGCTTCATGCGTAGCGGGGAGATGGAGCACTGACATTCACTCCTGGCACTTCAGCCTCAAAGTTTGTACACGTCCCCAGCCCACCGTGCACTATATATATATATTTGTAAATGGAACAGAAAAAGTTCATATAATATTACAGATATTTGTAAATTTACATGAAAAACAACTGTATCACTACAAAATAGTGTTCGCAGTGACAGTGGGTTCGGATTCCTACCCGAGAGTTTATGCTTTGTGTTGTCCCAGTACCTCCAATAGTTAAAGTTATTGGTCAACCGTTCACTGAATAACTTTCCAGTATTAACTGCGCATATTAAAAATAATAATAATATATAAAGTCATATTATTGAATATTCGGTTATCTATTCCATTGTTTTAAAAATGTTTAAATGAAACACCAATTAAAAAATAAAATTATATGCCAATTTTCTAATAATATTTAAATACCCAGTATTATCTCAAGTAACGGATTTTATACATGCAAAAATAACCATAGCTATGTGTTGTGCAGAGTTGCAATATCTTTAGCGTAATATTACAAACTATATCTTGGCTACTGGTTTCCAAAGGAATATTTTGTAACGGAGTGCGGAGGGACCGGACTCATCATTCAGATGAGATGCCCGCAGACGCAACACCTGCGCTCACGGCTCGTGGGATAATGGCGGACGCAGCACAAACACGCGAGGTGACCGCCCGAGCGCAGAGAACAGCTGCCCGCAGCTGGATGGCTGGTGCGCAGGGACTAAGTGGCATATGACGTGCGTGCCAGAGTCGCCCGTATCGCTCCTGGCCCCAGCTTTGCAACCAACCGTCCAGATAGCTGCAGGCCTGTAATCTAACGCCACTCGGTAGCTTTCACAGGTTTCAGAGTTTCGCGTGCTAGGCCCATTTCGAAAAAGCTTTTAAATTGGTTTATGAATATAACAGCCTGGAAATTTGCGTAAAGGATGTTTAAGTGTCCTGAGTTTGTGATAGGTGCTTATTTTAACAGATATTGCCGTTCCCGCCTTACTACGGACTTATTAGTGGAGAACAGCTAAAATCTAACTAAATAATGAATTAACTCAAAAACATCCTGTGTAATGTAGTAGTCAGCATTCACGCCGACTTGAGCTAGTAATGAAACAACGAACCTTAGTTATAAGCTGCTTCACTAAGATGTCCGTAGCAAGTTGGGGACGTACATTCTTCGTAACGAGAAGGTTAAGGATCTGCTTTAGAGCCAGAACTAAGACAGACTGTGACATCTAAGGTGCCTAATTGTCTTACTTACAACCTTCAATTTCCACGAGACAGTATGGAATATTTTCTGATTGCCTAATCTCAGGCTTATTAATTTCATATTTATGACTATCTCATGGAAATAAAATTATGCACTATTCAATTCTTTTAATCTACTTTTCGTTTTGTTGAAAGTAGTAATTTTTAAAACAAGTGAGATATAAAAGTATTTCAAGGTGCGGAGTATTATAATACCTCCATGGAAAAAAAAAAACTAAAAGTTCAGTGTCGGAAACACAACACAAATTGCCTGCATTTCTACGTAATTTGTTTAAGATGTTGATTCAATATAATTTAAATGCTAAAAAGTATTATATCATCCTGCGTCTAAAAATGCCGTTAAATGTCACTTGTTTTAAAATGTCACTTTAAATTTAATTTGCCAACTTCGTTATATGTTTGCAAAAAAAATTTTTTTAAATTAATAAAGTTGCATAGTTTTTAAAATAAAAAGCTGCCATATTCATTATCAGTATTTAATTAAACAGATAGCATAATGTTTATCTTCCTTGAAATGCTTACTTTGGTCGGCTACTGCGTTGACTGGTTTTCTTTTAGAATTTTAGGTATCTTGTGTACGGACTAACGAATTCATGCTTCACTTTTGATAAACTCTTATGCATACTTTCATACCCGTGAGTATAAAAGATTTTATAGCAAAAATTGAGCATTGTGTGGGGTGGGCCTAGCTGCTTAAAGAATTTTAACAACATGGATAGCATTTTAATAAAATTGCTTGTTCAAAATCAGGTCCAAAGCCAGGGTTTCGTATTTTTCATGTCTATTTCGCTTGTATCGGGGCCGTTGCTAATAGTTTAAAATTTCCGTCTGCTGATAAAATGTATAGGTTTTTCGTGCTGCTATTTGTGCGTGATAGTGACATGACAATACACGTTTACAATTCAGGCACCGAATTCTAGCGGCGGGTGCAGAAAGTACGTGTATGATTCGCGTCCAAAAAACATTTTGCAAATATATTTTACATTCGGCATTGAAAAGCGCGACGCATTGCCATGACGCTTTTTTAAGGCCATGTGTATGAACTACGCAAGAAACGCAACAATGAAAGAAATGCAAGACGCAAAAAATTCATCCACCAAATTTTAGTGTGCTATTTTTGTACAAAGCAAGACGCAAAAACGCAACGCAAGTATTATTCAACTTCCAGCTAACTTGCGATTTGGCTTTCGTTTTCGGCGGCAATGTTGGTAGTGAAGTGCACAGAAGGCTGCGATGTTTTATTATAAACATGATGTTTTCATTCTAATACACATTTGTACAGTGAAAGAAAATAACACGTTTGGCATAATTTTTTTAAAAGAATTCTTCTTTAAACTTTGTGTCCGGGTTTTGTATTATAAGTGTATTTGACATGACATCACATGAATGAGCTCGTTACCAAGGATAGATATTTCCACGTCTGTGGCGAGCACTGACACCAGGCGACGGGCCTGTGGTACACCACGTGCAGGGGAATCTTAGAACAATCCATACCGGCTACGTAATTTTACACCTTTGGGAGTTCCCCCCTTCGCACTCCCCCCCCCCCCCCAAAAAAAAAAAACACGCCACATTGTAGAGACACTTCCACAGAGCTTTAATACAATAGCCCAGGGACACTTTCGAATGAATAGGGCTTAGTTCTCCCCACCCCCTCCGTTACTCTGGGATAAGTTCGAATAATAAATAAGAGAAACTTTCTTTTCTTGAACAATGTATGATTGACGTGTGTGGCGTTAGGCCTGGTACACTAGTCCAGTAAGTTACAGAAAAGCATTTCCCTCATTGATAGACAAAAAAATAAGATGAGAAAATAATTAACGTAATGTGTCTAAATATACCAAGCAGTAGTCAAGTTGCTCTGTGGACTGCAATTACTTGTACTAACGGGTGTTCTCTGACACTCATCGATACTCATTATCTTGTGTAACTAGTGGAGACGGTGATTTATCGCTAGGAGTTTGTTGTAACTAAGAAAACAATTAACTCATCTCACCGATTTGGTTTGATACATTTTTTTTTTTACATAGTACACCTTGCTGACGAAACACGGGTGTTCTCATTGGTCCAGTCAAAAGTATGGATCCTTCTCCCACGGAATTCACCAGCAGACTGACCACTCAACACTAATGCCAAGGCAGATATAACATCGTCCAGTATAATGTTATGGCGGCCATCTTGTTTTAATCTGCTGGAGGTCACCATACAATTTTCGTCTGCTAGAGTGCAATTTATTCCCAGGGCACCCGCCATCTTGTCGTTCATCTTGGCCGCCATCTTGAAATTGTGTAATATTTTAGCTAGAAATTTTGGAAAAATTCTAAAAATAACCAAAAAAATCATTTGTTAAAATAATGATTGAATCGGTCGATTCCTGTCATCAGTTAAATCCTTGACTGGTGCAACAATTATAATTTAATTAAAATTACCAATAAAGCGACATATTCGAGAAATAAAATAACAAAATTAAAAATGAAAAAAATTATTCTGTAAATTATACTCTACTACAGAAACACTTGCGAAAGTAAGCAACCTTATAAACATTTAGTTCTGCATTGTCTTGAACTAGCTAATTCTCAGCTCCAATGGCTGTACTGAAGACATAGCCAGCCAGATCCTTTACTAACATAGTCTTCCTCTTCCTGAAAGAGTTTCTCGATACAGTGTTTAACAGACTAATTTACATCGTCAGAACTGAAAATGAGAGTATTCATAGTCTTTAAAGCGCACTGATTATCTTGGTCCCCGAACGGATATGGTTTACCATATAAACAGACTAGCCACATGTTATATTTTAAGGGTCCGTACGTTGCTACTTCAACACTAAGCTGATTGATAATGTTCTGCTTGATATCGTCAAGGAAAGTACAAATGTCTTTTGATTCACTAAACGTATTTAGAAATGTATATTTTGCTAATTGGAATCCATTATCATTTATCTGCAATGCATAAAGCAGTGTTAGGTTTAGTTTCATGCCCAGGCGTCATGCTGTCCATATGCTTGTGTGTTTGTGAGCATACGAGTCTCCAACATTAACCGAGGAGTCGAAATGTCTGCAGGTAGTACCACAATAGGCACACGGACTTCACCTTTAGAGTTTTTCTCATGTCATTATCAAACTGTGAACCAAACATGACGTATCACAACGAAACTTCATACGAAAATGATTCTTCGTACATTTACTTCCCTCATGTCTTCGTGCATCATGGGAAAATGTGAACCGACATATCGCAGTAGCTGCAAGGATGTCTAGTCAATGAATACGATCCTTTCATACCCGAACCAGATACTGATGTTACGGCGGTTTGTACCGATTCCCGGTGTACTCTTATGCACATCGATGCACCGTTGTTGCAGCGAAACTTTTGCTTTCTACCGTGCAGCACGACCTTTGCATGTCTTCAAGTGTGTTTTCATATTATATTTTCTGGCAAACAGCTTATGGCATTTCTTACAGCCAAACATTTTGTGAGGAAGATTCTTAGCACATTCTCTCTTCTCGTGACGTCGAACATTACTGTTGTTCGAGAAAATCTTGTCACAGTAACGAAATCGATGCCCTCTATGACTGACAATGTGGACCAGCAGCATCAGACACGTGAGTGGCACGCTGCTACGAGCCGGACTGCCTGGTCAGACGTCACAGACAGGCGAAACTGAGTGACGAGCAGGACCTTAACTCTCTGCTTTATTCGTTAAGCAGTATACGCGTTCTTCACATGACATAGTGGAGATTTGAAATTTTGAAAAAAAAAATAACAATTTTTAAATCTTTTATGGAAAAACCTTTTTTAATTGCCCGCAGGACCCTTCCCTCTACACCCTCAAGGTTCCATATTTAAATTTTCACTGTTCTAGGTCTCACCTTATCTGTGCTCCGCGAAAGACAGGCAGAGAGCCGGACAAACTTTTTTTTTATTTTATTTGAAATTCGTTTGGTAATGAAAAAACCTATGCTGTCTCCAATCTAAATCATAATTAGTCTATGTTGCTTGAACTTATCAAGCAAGGAATTAACCACATAGCATTTCAAAGTCATGTGGCGAGTACTGAGAGACTCGCTAAAAAATTTTTTTTCGTACTAACGTCTTTTGTTGGCACCATGTTCAGCTTAATAAAATTTATCGTGCGTGTTTAAAATTACTTTAGCGGAAAAAAAATGAAAATGATAATTTAAGAAACAATTCAATGCACGTATAATGAAAAGTGTAACATCTTTAAGGAGACATCAGATCAGGCAGACTAGATGGCATCAGTTCCTTAGTGTTTGGTGATGAAGAGGGGAGTGGAGGGATGGGTATAGGGGCTGAATTGTTGCCCCTTGGAAGGGCAGCCCATCAGGATTTTTCTGACAGTAGTGTTTTTGAAAGATTGTCTGAATTGTTGCCCCTTGGATGGGCAGCCCTTCAGGATTTTTCTGACAGTGGTTAGTTTGTAAAGCGACTGAAAGGGCAGCCCTTCCAGTATCTTAAAATGTGTATATATTCGTAATTGTATAATCCTGAATTGTTGCCCCTTGGAAGGGCAGCCCATCAGGATATCTTTAACAGTGGTGTTTTTGAAAGGTTGTCTGAATTGTTGCCCCTTGGATGGGCAGCCCTTCAGGATTTTTCTGACAGTGGTTAGTTTAGGTTAGGATAGGTTAGTTTAGGTTAGTTTAGGTTAGGTTAGGTTAGATTAGGTCACTTTACAAACTAACCACTGTCAGAAAAATCCTGAAGAGCTGCCCATCCAAGCGGCAAAAATTCAGATAACCTTTCAAAAACACCAATGTTAGAAAAATTCTGAAGGGCTGCCCTTCCAAGGGGCAACAATTCAGACAACCTTTCAAAAACACAACTGTTAAAGATATCCTGATGGGCTGCCCTTCCAAGGGGAAACAATTCAGGATTATAAGATTACGAAAATATACACATTTTAAGATACTGGAAGGGCTGCCCTTCCAGTCGCTTTACAAACTAACCACTGCCAGAAAAATCCTGAAGGGCTGCCCATCCAAGGGGCAGCATTTCAGTCGCCCCGGGTATAGGCGGGGAGTGCGGGTGGAGTAGGGAGGAGGGGATAGGCAGGGAGTGGTGGTTGGGGGGAATGGTGGGACGCCGAGCAAACGAGGCCGGAGCCGAAGCCTACAATTTGCGGCGTCCGCCCGCCGCACCGGCCGAGGTTGTAATTAGCAGCAGGTAGTGACAGCCGCGCCGTGGGCATGCGCGGGAAACACAAGACTCCCCCCCCCCCCCAACCCTCGGGCCACGGGAGGGATGGGGCTCCAGATAAAACACATATACTTTACATGATAATCTGCCCGCGAGATCAAAGGGGTAGCCGGAGAGAGAGAGAGAGAGAGAGAGAGGAGTGGATGTCTTGGGGGCCGCAGCGTCGAAGTGTAATCTGCCCCGTTGTGGTCACGGCTGAGACAAAGGAGCAGATAAGCCCCAGCGTGGCCCCGACGTGGCTGCACGTGTGGAGGTCTTGCGCAACTCTGTGGACACGTTCCGCTTTACGAGGCGTATCGTGGAGCATCCTGGACGTTTCCTTTCATTCTGGCTTTATCAGTAGTTTTCTCCAAATGCAAGTAATACTTAATTATTTAATCTCTTCGCAATTTACCAGAATCTCATATAAATTTCAATACATTTTTTAAATACCGAAAAGCAAATATTCATCTCCTAGTGTAGGCATTGAGACGTGAAGTTGTTGAATCCATTAAAGCGATTTGGGTATGTCAAAATAAAAACTATTACACCGGTAAACTTCATCAGGAATACTTACCCAAACTTTACAAAAAACAGCAGCAGTTATGGCAACGGACATTTCCGATTCTACGAATACATTACTTAATACTTAGATTCTAACAGCAACCCCTGTATTAAACTTCACGCAAACTATTTTAATAATTTCCTTGTAAAACTTTATAAACAGGAGAGGGTAAAGCGCTTCTAGGACTAAACAAGTGTGGGCCATTTCTTATTTGGTCTAAAAACACAGATAGTAATATAGTTATAAAAGTGTATAGATAGAATGCCTGATTACTTTCATATGTGCAATGACGATTATAAATAAATCTAATTCATCAGGAGAATTATCAAAGATAAAGGTAATTACAAAATATTTGAAAAGCTAATTTTAATTACATTTTGCTTACCAATTTGGCAATAATGCTATTATAAATCAGATTATTAACTAGCCGTACAAACAGAAATGTTAAAAAACATTAATTCTCAAAGTCTGTTTATTGGTTTTCTACAAAAAAAATGTAAAGCATACGTTGCATTATTTTATATTCTATAGTCAACTCCACAGGTTTTGTTTTATTTTTCTCGCCGGTAAAAAATAACACTGTTGGTTGTAGGTCTGTTGCCAAAAATGTGCCACTTTAATCCTGAATATTGTGTACTTGTTGTGAAAGGCATGTGACGTCTTGCTTATTAGGTATACATAGCATTTTTTTATTGAACATGAGGTAATATTTGAGAATAGTAAGGATGCGAGTATGATCTCAAATTAAAAAAAAAAATGCTTTATCCACGGCCTGTACTTTCGCATCCGTTCACTGGCGCCTCTTTTAGCGATTTATTCCCACGTTGCCTTATATACCGCTTATCTGCTTCTGCCTCTATATTATTTTAGCCATGATGTTAAATCACGATCTCCAGATGAAAAAAAAAATGAAAGCACAAAAGAACATTCAAATCGAACATAAATATTACATATAAAGACCATTTGACTTTTAAATTACTGTGTTCATATAAGCACCAAATACAAATGAGACTTAAGAAGCTAACCTTAAAATCTACTATAGGTACGTCATTTTTACATTTTCTATCCCACTATTGACATAAAAATGAATTTTACTTATTTCCATGCGAATAAATAAATTGTAGATTATTCAAACTAAACAAAAAATAATGGTAGCGTTATCGTTAGCCGTTACGAAAACTGAGGAGTAGACAAACTCAAGCGTCGTTACGAGAATTCCGTAGCATCACTGCTGCATCATTTATACCTGTCCCATGCCGTCTCCCCTTCCGGCCGTTACAACTAGCATATAGCATGGCACGCTGTATGCCTATCCCTCCAGCCCCCTTGTCGACTTCCCAATCGCCCGCTAGCGCATGCGTTGGAGTGGCGTCGCCGCTGACGCACTCTCCTGCTCTACCGGTTTCCCGCAAGTAAGTTTCACTTATAAAAAAATCCCTTTCGGCACAGCCTACAGGCGTGGGTAAATTACGAAGTACATATTTTTTCCGGAAATATTTTGGAAACTTCTATAAACTCCTGGAACATTTTAAGAACTTAATACTTACATAAAAACCTATATGTTCGCAAATATTTAAAAAAGATCGATTTACCTTTTTCTCATATTTCATGCAGTGAAAATATTTTGAATTTTTTTAACTTATAAATCCAGCATTGAATGTCTTAACGAATTTCATACATACTTCCAAACACGGTTTTCATCCCTTACACTAATACGTGCTAGTATAATTTTTTTAGACAAAGCTTTTTGGTACCTAACTTTAAGAAGGTTATTAATAAATTCCAACAAATTTGATACAATTTGTTTTTCAATTTTTTACTGTAATAGTAGATACGTTTTATCAAACATTGTTTCAGCCAAAGGTTTTAGATTAAGTTTAGGCGTTTTACAATAAATTATAATGGATTTGATACTGTATCTATTAAAAAATTAATGACATTTGTCTTTCTACCCTTGTTATTTCCACCCATTGCAATAATGGTTTGTATTATCAAAAATTGTTTCAGACAAACTTTCAGGTAAAAATTATAAGATTTACAAACAATTTAAACGGATTATTAATGTACCTACTAAGAGAGTAATGATTTTTTTTAATGATACCCCTTATTTTACCGATCACTTGGAGCAATAATTCGTCTAATCAAATATTCTTTCAGGCAAAAGTTTTAGATAAAATTTATAAGATTTACAAAATATCCGAAGGAATTTGACGTTCTCCCTACCAAGGGAGTTTTCTTTTTGTCCTCAAACTCTTGTTTTTTCAACCCCTTGCAGTTATGGCTTGTCGTACCAAAAATCTTATTCAGACAAAATATGTTGGTATTAGGCCTCAAACAGATATGATATTTTCCATATTATGGGAGTTGCAGCGATTTTTTTGTTATTAAAAAAAAAATTCCCATTTTTACTCTTTTGGCCGGATATTGCCCATTAACGAACTCGACCGAGATTTAAGACTACTGGATTTGATGTATCAGTCTTGAAATGATTTGTGAAAAATTGCCACAGTTATCGTGTCCATAAAATATATAATAGAGTTGGTGATGGTTTTGGAATATATGGACCATGAAACGAAAAACTAAGTTTTTCAAATGTTGCACCATGGTAACGTCTACAATAGGTAGCTCTTCTTTTAAATATACCTAAAATTCACACTTTCAACTGATGAATGTTATTACAATGCATAACATGTTAATTTCCACGTAATTGAACATCGTAAGTGTTTGATATCCACAGTCGTCGGAGCAGAAAGCGCCAAAGGTACGTAAGTAATGAGAAGGGATCTCGTCTCATAACTCGGTAGCTGCTGAACTGACGAAGACCCCGCCGACGAGAGTGGTTGGGCCTGTCTACCTGAGCTAGAGCCCTCGGGGCGAACTCGCTACCTCGTAAATAATGAGCTCGGGTCAGCTCCTGCCGCCAGCTCAACACGCCTTGAATGAGACGTATTATTCCTGCAATACCTCAAACTCGTTCCCACTGCTATCACCACCTATTGGGTCGGAGTGGTTTTAGGTAGATTTCAGAGAAATACTACCTACCTATTGTAGCCGTTACCTTGGTGCGACTTTTGGAACACTTTTATATAGTTTTTCGTTTCATGGTCCATAGACCGCAAAACCATCGTCAACTCTATATATATTTCGTGGATACGATAAGTGTGGCAATTTTTCACAAAAAAAAAAAAGCCAAACTGATACATAATTCTAGTAGTGAAAAATCTCGGTTGACCAAAGAGAAAGGAACGGAGGTTTTTTGAAGAAGAAAACAATTGCTGTAACTCCCATAATATGGAAAATATCACACCCATTTGGACTTATTACGTATTGTCTGAAAAAGGTTTTTGATATAACCAACCATAACTGCAAAGGGTTAAAAAAAAAACAAGGATTGGAGGACCAAAAGAAAATTTCTCCTATAGTAGGTACAAAATTGAATTCGTACAAACTATGTATTAATTTTATAATTTTTATCTAAAACTTTTGCCTGAAACCATTTTTTATTAAACGAATCATTGCTGCAAGGAATGGAAAAAACAAGGGTTGGAAGAAAAAAAATCATTACCTCTTTTAGTAAGGACATAATCAAATCCGTTCAAATTGTTTGTAAATATAATAATTTTTATCTAAATATTTTGTCTGTAACAATTTTTGATAAGATGGGCCATTGCAACAAGAGGTTGAAAAAAAAACCGCACAGAACTTTAAAAAAACTAATGATTTCTGTACCATGTACACTATCATATTCGTTATAATTTATTGTAAAACCTTGGATTATTATCTACAAAATCTATCTGAAATAATTTTTATACGACCTACAATAAATGCAAGGGGTGGAAAAAACAGGGTTTTAATTAGAAAAAAAAATAACCCCCTTATTACGAACACTATCAAATCCGTTCAAGTTGTTTGTAAATCTTATAGTTTTATCTAAAACATTTGCCTGTAACAATTTTCGAGAAAACAACCATTTTTGAATGGGGTTTAAAATACCTGGGATTGGAATAAGAAAATAAATAAAACTTTCCTACCATGTACACTACCAAATCCATTCTTATTTTTGTTTAACTAAGTAAATATTGACTCAAACTATTGTTAAAATAAATTTTTATCCAACAAACCAATACTGCAAGGGTTGCAAATAACAAGGTTTGAAAGTAAATCATGGTCATTACTTTTTTTAATAGATTAACTATCAAATACGTTATAATATATAGTATAAATCCTACACTTCATCTAAAACTTTGGCCAATTATCTTAGTATCAAATTCATTCGAAATTATTTTAAACCATCTTAGTATTTTCTCAAGCCTTGGTGGAAAGCATGTTTTATACGACCACATTATTTGTGCGTTCTAAGTTATTCAATGGTGGATATTGTGAGTAAAAAATATTCGTAATATTTTTGATGCATGGAAAATGAGCAAATATATAATCTATTTTTTTTTATTTTGGTGAACATAAATATGTTATGAACATTGAGTTCTTCAAATGTTACAGAAGTTTATAGAAGTTTCTAAAATATTTCCGGAAGAAATAACTACTTCGAAAACTACCTACGTTCGTGGGCTGTGACGATAGGTATTTTTTTAAGAATGTTGTGGTTTACTGTGATTCACTTCCTTACGAAAATATTCGTTTTTCTTATAACTATTACTGAGTATTATTTTGTGAAAATACATTTATATATGTATTCAGTACGCGAATAAAAATACATCAATAGATGAAATAAAAAATATGTTACTTTTAGATGATATATACTCGACTGTATCATGTTCGTGTTGGACTCTTTTTTGGATGGGTAAAATCTTGTGAGTTCGCATCATGACATGCTGTAGTTGCAGTAAGTGAAGTTAATTTGACCACGTGAATACATGACCTAGATCTGACATCACTGGTAAGTCATAGCTAGGTAATGCATTTTTACGTAATTTTTACATACCACTGACATCTGTTGTGACTAAAAAATGATGTAAGGATAAATGATATCATGCTGACATCGTACTGATATAATACCTAAATCATTTTTTTACGTACATTTGACGTATAAATGATGTCATATTACACATTTAAAAACAAAGTTTTAAGTTTTCACTTCTGTTGACAGTCCCCATGACTGGCTATTTTTTTTGTAACTCGTCACTAGGTGGCGCTGCAGCGCATCAACTTCTATACCTTTCAATCGATCGCAATGGCTAAAAATTTTTTTCATAACAGAAACAATCATAGGTCATAGCCATACAAAAAGTGAATGTGTGTCATTTCTCTCTGTCCGCAAAACAGTTATATAGTAAGGTTTGACACTTCCTGTCCTTATTGAGACCTGAAATTATGCGAACTGAATGTTTTGTGCGTATTACATACAAACTATCTAGGTTACATACAAACCATGCTGGGTACAGCAACTCTTTAAACGATAACTGTAAGTATGTATCCATTGCGGAACACCGTCACTCCATAAAATACAGTTTCAAGCATGCAATCACTACACTTCAGCCAATGTTTTGAGCGTCTAACCAACATGGCGCAGGCCAAGAGCGAATAAAACATCCTGCTTCACCCAGTCACCAGGCACTCATGCAGACGCGATCCGCCGCTGGCTAGCTCTAACCGCCCGCGCCAGACTCATGTGTTCCCGGCGGAACAACTGAACGCCACTACGCGAGTTCTCTCAGCCAACTGAGTGGTGTCTGTACGCGAGCCAAATTGACATTTGCGCGCTAATGTTCACGCTTGTAACTATGGCGGGGTTTCTCTTCCTTAACAAACATTGCTTGTTTTGATATTCCCTGCAACCATGGCTGTTTATCCGGTTTGGTGAAGGGGGGGGGGGGGGGTGGGGGCGAATTGAAGCCCCTCACTGACGGGGGCCTGCCTGCACTTGCAAAATCGGGATGAACTATATTTTATGTAAAATGTCTGTATATTTAAAGTTTCCTGCTTATTGCATGCGTGTAGGCCAGCATATGGTTAGTCTATGCAACACATATAAGCCCCATATACAGAGATGACTTGTGTCGGTTAAAACCCACGTGCAAAACTTTCACGTCCTCCCCCCCTTTTTTTTATTTTTCAATGTCCGCGGACTTATCTTGAAAATAATACAGATTTGTGCAGCTGCTGCCACACATTAAATATATGCCTAGCGATTTCCGAGCACCCTGTATAACCCCGCGGCGCAGCGCAAGGAGGAGAAGGGGGCGGGGCGGGGCGGACGTGCTGGTTGGCGGCCGGCCGAGACAATGCACCAATTACCGGCCGCGCCTCACTCCGGCCAGGTAACCACGGCGTCATTACTAACCTCGCACGAGCGACCTGCCTGGGCCCGCGGGCCCGACCCAGCTCACTCCGCTTTCAATTCTCGACCATCACCAGCTGAAGTACCCGGCGTTGCCCGGGCTAAACACGTCATAATACAAGGAACATCACTACCGAGTTTCAAGTCTGTAGGACTTACATTTGTAAAATGGACAAATTTTGATTTTAAAGTCCCATAGACTACACAATCTCGGTGCATCAAGGCTTCGCACCAGCAAAACCGGGACGCCAATCTTCAGCTTCAGTTTGTTGGAAGGCATGTAGACCCTAGGCAAGATGTGATAGACCAACCAAACGATAGCACGTTGCAAATTCAGGGCAACGCCATCTATTCACGAAGTTCTAAACTAAATTGTTATTAGCGCCTTTAATTCGCTAGCAGCCGCGAGCTTCACTAAGCGGACAGGTTTCGCCAAGGAGAAGGATATAAAGTGGCCAGACGTTACTTAATGACCGTGTGGCGTACATAGAATAATTTTACAAACTCACTCTATGTGTGTCTTACCTACTATGATTTTTATTAGAAAACATATTTAAACCCTTTTTCATCCCCTTGGTGATGAATTTTTTTTAAATCATATGTACCTAGTCTATGTCACTCTCCGGCCCATAAACTATTTATAGCAACGCTCCGTTGCTGCGTGAAAGAAGGACAAACAGAAAAAACATACTTTCTCGTTTATAATATTAGTAGGGCTTTATTTCAATTTTATAAGCAATATCTGGTGTCGGTTGTATAGCGGTCAGCCTACCAATACTTCTGTGTAAGCCCTTAAGTCGTGGATTAGAAAGCAATCATATACCTATAATTTAGGATTCGATGGTTAAAAAAGACAGTTAAATATTGTTTTCTTCTGCATGGCTTTGACTCGTAAAAATATTGAAAGTTCCAAAAAATTGTTGCCAGTGTATAGGCGTATAAGAGCATTTCTCTCAAGGCCACCGCTCTCAGGGGCGCGTTAGTGAATGATGGTGGGATATTCCCCCTCCCCCACCCCATAAAATATAAGAAATACTAACAAAAATATCGTTCCCACCAACAAAAGGAAAGAATTTGAAAGGAATCAGCAGGCAAAATTGCTGCTGTTAAAACTTATGTCCAACAGTTTCATGGCTCTGAATTTTTCTGAGGAATTTCTAGTACATACACTGCTTATAGTAACAGGCCATAAATAGCAAACAACATGAAGATAAATCACTGAGAGAGGTAATAGGGGTTGTTAGCTGCACTGATTTGGAAAAATGAAATTGTGCGTACGCCCATGCTGCTGTGGTCGTGGTTGTCAACGTCTCGCATCACGCAGAATCTGCGAGGCTTTGTATTATAACCTCCGCATAAGCCTTAAAATACAGAAATTTTCGCGATAGTAAAAGCCAGATTAGAAAAAAATAAAATATGCCTGCTGAAGCGGTGATGCGCTGTCAGTCCACATTAGCACACCCATGTTTACGATCTCTAAACAAACTTACAAGATCGCATCCGAAGATGAAAACGACGGTGATCGATCATGGTCAGCAATCTCTCGATTAAAGCTATCAACTGGCTGCGCACCGAACATGGCGAAAATTACAAAAGAGGCAAGTATTAAAAACCACAGAAATAAGATACGTAAATATGTGCGATCTTAGCGGAATACTGGAACATGTAGGTTTATAGTATTTTAATTCTTTTGTATAGAAAATATATTTCTGCTACTTATTTCCAATGAAATACTTCGTCACTGTGAAAATTTCTAGTAATGTTCTAAAACGAAGACACTACAAGAAATTTTGAACTGTCACTTAGGCGTGCACAGTTTTATAATATTCATGATCCAATGTGAGTCGATGACTTTGTATGAAACGATGCGGTCATAATGCAAAGATATGATCCCTTTATTCTGTCTGTACTGTTTTTAGTTCGCAGAAAAATAAAGGACAACGTTTAGAAGTAAGCTAAGAAACCAGCTAGATCTTATTGTGTTCAATTGTTATTTGTTATAAAGGCAACTTGCATAACTTACGACAATGCCATAACACACTGCAGTAATTAAAAGTTCTTAGTTCTACTGTGGCAGCTGCGAAGTTCAAATCGAAGGAAGCAGCGAAAGAGTTAATGTTTTTATGTGTTGTACGCTAATTTATGAGGTGCGGTGGGAGGCGTTAATATTTATATATGAAGTCAGGCCTTCTCACCCCTACCTCTTTCGTTCAGGCTAACATTCTGGGCAACGACAGAAAATTCAAATTAGGGACAGAAATAAAATATCGGCGTTCTCTATTCGCCCGACTCAGCAGCAGTCTGTTTTTTTTTTTGTGGTCATTGTCAGGCATTAGTTTCATAAGAAGTGATACTGAGTGAAATAAAATTTATGCTTGTTATCCATAACATCTACTTTTAAAAAAGATCCACTTTAAATGCGAATTGTAATTCACTGCATAAAATGGGAAACTCAGTAAGTAAGCTTGGTTCCACTTAGACAATTAGAAGCAGATATTAGAAACTAAGTGTTTATGGATAAAAGGAGTAAATCTTGGCCTTAAATATATATTTTGTAATATATGGAGAGTGTTTTAATTGCAACTTTGGAATATAAAAGGAATACCTACAAGAAAATTGTGTCGTCCTAAACAGACACTCCAAACGTAAGTCAGAGCATGTCTCAGCAATAGGGCATGTCAGAGATTTCCGCCTCTCTGCGCTACTGAGCGAGCTAATGCAATGCTAAAAAAAAGTCTCGTTTTTGGAATGACTTAAGTTAGTATACTGATACAGTCCTCCTGTAGTTTTCGTGTTTCCCGTAATTACTTCTGGTCAAAGGTGTAAAAAAAAAACGTCAGTACTATTATTTATGTGTGCTCAACGGGGACCATTATTTCGTGTGATTGAGGTATGGGAGAATCCTAAAGGACGAAGGATCAAATCGCAGCCCACTTCCATGGATTGTATAATATGTGACTTGTGTCCTTTTCGGTATTTGTTTGGTGTTACATATGCTGACAAAAAGTCTTCAACACACAGAATGTCCC
This sequence comes from Bacillus rossius redtenbacheri, assembly GCF_032445375.1. Lineage (NCBI taxonomy): Eukaryota > Metazoa > Arthropoda > Insecta > Phasmatodea > Bacillidae > Bacillus > Bacillus rossius. The sequence goes on from NC_086330.1 coordinate 247,330,535, forward strand.
ATAAATGCTGTTGTCCTTTCAATAAGATGGTTGAAAAAAACGGAATAATACATGCAAGAAAACTGAAGTGTTACTGCAGATGGCCCCTTTTATAAAAGTACCTTCACGTACTTTGGCAACTATGCTATTGAAATATCTCTACTTGTGGTAGCTGTTCTCTCGACAAATATACATCTGCGAGAAAAGAGAAAACAACTATCGTTTGTGGTCTTAGTATATTGAATTTGTCTTTAAGAAATTAAATAAGAAGTGTTTATCGTAAAATATATTTTGAACTAAAATAAACGTAATCTGAGAGTAAAAATCAGCGAAAGATCATAGAAAATTTTTAACTAGACTACTATGAGATTGAAATTTGATTGCAGATTCGTGAACACATCAGCAGCAGTACGTAGAAACTGGGTACTAACTAACAAACTCATCAATACGAAAAAATAAGCCCCTTCGATACATGGGGTTAGAGATTTTCCCTAGTAAGCAATCACGAATTTTAATTATAAATATAGCTATAAGTGTGTAAGAGGGGTATTGTAACTGTATTAAAAATGGGAGGTATTTATCCCTGTCAAGAAGCTACATTGGGAAGGAGTTATAACGCCATTTTCCTGAAGTATAGTGATATTATATACTCGTGAACGGAATTTTGCGATAATCGTTTTAAGGTTACTAACAGAAAAACGATGAATAAATTAATATCTCCAATACAGTGTCTCGAGAAGCAAATGATACATTGCCTCGGATGTGAAGCAGTCCACGTTTTTAAAACTTCTCAATGCAATAACGCGGAAACTCATATTTGCATTGACTTAACACTGTAATGATAGCAAATTCAATGTGTTTTCTTACAAAATCCATTAGAATCATATCTTTATGGTAAGTTATATTTCACGCTTATCTCAACAAAATAGAATTCTACCAAAATACTGACATATTTCCATTTATTTTTCTTATTTACTATAATTTGGTTAATACGTGTGCAATTCTTATACGTAGTTACCAATTTCTAGAACGAAGATATTTACTCAAACACAATAACAAACGTTCATGGTGAAAGGTAGAAGTGAAAGTTGGAATCTAACACTACATAATAAGAGAAGACTTTTAGACTAAAGCGGGTTCCGAACCACTGGGTGTCTGATATATGGCGAGGGCAGTGGTCAAACCCACCACCTCTACCACACGAATATTACACCACAGCGTTAAGGAACTGGAAGTCCGTTTGCGTTTGGTGGTTGTTCAGTTTATATTTATTATTGTTTAGGCTTTGCGTCTCGTTTAAACGAGGTCTTTATAGACTGAGGACATTCTGCTTGTGTACCCTTTCAATATTATAAGCAATAGTTTATTTACAGTTTTAGTAGTTTGTAAAATATTGTCAAGACTATCCATATTTTTTTTTGCATCAGTTGGTTGATTTATTTATGATAGCGATGAGAAACTTTTCTTTAGCCTATATTGATAATGTTAAAACAATTTTAAGAAATTGTTTTTAATTGACACTTTACACATTTTAACACATGAGTACTACTATAAGTAAAAGCACAAATTATTTTGCACGCATTTTAAAGGAAATTCCAGTTTATTAAAGGCAATATAAAAGATCGGTTTTGTAAGTTTTCATATGAAGTTTTTTGTTGATTCCGTAATGGTATCGTATTAGTACCTATGTTATTACCATTTCAGTATTTGTTTTGATAAAGTGGTGTATTCGAACCGCAAATATTTTGTATGTCTAATAAATGTAAAGCTGCCAAGGGCTGAATTTGGCCTGAATAAATAAAATAATTAAATAAAGTATAACACCACAACATAAGACGCTTTCAACATTGAAACAGGTAACTTATACAGTTAATATCTTATAACCAAATTAAATCAACTGTGTATATCGGAGGACTGTGACTAACCAGCAGGTCAATAACCTCGCCGGACTGCGCAGCACGGAATGGGAAGCGCGCATGCGCAGAGAGGCGGCCGGGTGGAGTCGCGATACAGTCGCTCGAGGCAATGATCATTAGCGGCAGGTATCTCGCCTGGAGCCCCGGAGCGAGCATGACGCTCGAAACCAACATAAAGAACCACTAGCTGTTAGGGGGCGGGTGTGAGGAGGGCGAACCGTCGAAATGTTACGAACCCTTGGATTCCAGCGTTCTTTCTTCTCTGCCCCTCTTCCCACTACCCTTATTTCATTCTTTATTTCCCTTCTTCCACCGCCCCCTCTAGCAGGCGCTGTTATCAGCGGAGGAAACAAGGGTGTTTACCTCGAGGTCGCGCTTCTTCGTCGCGAGAAGCCAGAAAGCAGGCCCGCGAGGGGCTAGAGGGGGAAACACAAACGAGACGCATCTCTGCTCCATAAACATTCCAGGAGGAAACGTAAGAGGGCGAGGCACGGCGATTATATCTGTCTTCCGGCTGACGCGGTCTCGCCCCCTTTATTTATGCCTCGTTCCGGCCTGTCCCGCCGCTGTCCCACCCCCGAGACCGCATTTCTCCGCTCGCAATGCAACACTGCCGGAGATACCGGGGGCTGCCTCAACTCTCGACATTAACTTCAAACCTGAAAGGAAATCGCGGCAAACCTGAATTCCTGCCCAAGTAATGCTTCCTCAGCCTTGAAACCAACCACTGTTGAGTAATGCGTTAATTTACATTCAAATAACGTAATGTTATGTATTTTTTAATGCATATCAATGCAAGTCTAGAACTTCACTATGCCTTTCCGTGACCTCCTCTGGCTGTAAGACGATTCAATGATGATTTGAAGATTATTTTCAAATGTCAAATAAAGTATTTTAATAGTACCGAGCAAAGTGAACAAAATCATTTTCATGGCTAACACAAGTGAAAATGTTTCAGGATAAGGAACAGGATTATAAAAAATTCGTAGGTTCATTTGAAGTATATTAAATCGGAATATTTTGTGTGACACGAAACAGTAGTTCTAATGTAATAACTAGTGTTCGGCGTATGATGGCCAGGATCTGTAGCAGCTTGTTAATAACCTAGATGATCATGTCGTTATTTTTGGCACGCTGCTCTCCTCGAATCAAACAAATTACCGAATAAAATTATCACGCGGGATAATTTCACTGGCTGCCACACCGCAGTGATAGTGATTTGAAGTCTTCATGTTTATTGATAGACTTTTCAATAATAGTTTTCATTTCCCCCCAAAATATATATATAAACATATAGCATGCAACGCTAGCATGTTTAGTGCGGTAGTTAGATTTATGATTGCTTTCGATTTTAAGTTCGCATGAAATATTTTAACGAATCATAATGACAAAATCCAAACACGTGAGATAAACAGTTATGTAGTCATATGTGGGGGGGGGGGGGGGGGGAGGGAATGTGTAATGTGTATTGTATAACAAAATACCAATAAAATTCCAGAAGAAAAAACTGAAATTCTTATTAGTTTTCTTTTTGAAATTATACATCTTCAGGCGCGTTATGAAAAAATAATGAGAGTGAAGTTATAAAATGCACGCGCACCAAACAACGAAATTTTCACAGGATAAAAAAAAGGCTACATAAAAAAAGAAAAGTACATACAAATAACAATTAAATATGAGCTTTTAAAACATAAAGTTTAGTGGTTGATATGTAATAATGATCCACATCATTAAAAACATTTATTTATTGTGAATATTATCAATATTAATTATGCTTATAAATATTTTCTAATGTATTTTCCAGTGTACTATTTAATAAGCGAGGTTATGTTGCGTATGTAGCCTAATATTTATTTGTATTATAAATTATGACATTATTATTTAATACATAGTTGAAATTAATAAATTAAAACAAACTTTCAGCATATTTATCCATTTATATCATTAATTAAAATTCATCTAGATTATTTTACTAATTAAAGAATTTAGGTAATTTAATACACGTGTTTATAATTATACTGAATACTGAGTATTTATTAATTTTTTTATTAGATTGAATTTATACTTTACCAACTGTAGTTTTTTTTTACATCACTCCAGTAATTTCATTATTTTATATTTTATATCAGTTATTCGCACGCAATATTTTAAAGTTAGTTAATTATTCTGGCAAGAAAGTATAACTTCTAAGCGTGTATGTATTGCTGTTCGCCACGTGGCAATGCGGAGTCCACGCAGTCGCGCAGGGAGTAAGGGCCAGTTGCCCCGAGTCCAGCGCCAGTGGCCTGGTAGTCGGTCCCGGTGCCAGCTCGGGCTCCCCGTGTAGTCGGTGGTCTTGTTCGAGCAGGTTGCACGGTCGTGAGACAACGAAACCTCTGTATCATGCTAGGCTCCAAACCACCTGACCACACGCACCGACTCATTGGAGGCTGGGCTAAAGCATTAGTGGGTACACGGCGACTAGTCGAGCAGGCCGAACTGGCGTCGACTGGAGCCCACTTACAGGGAAGGTAGAACGGCGGTGGAGACAACAGCTGACTACAGGAGAACGCTTTGTTGATATACCGGAACTTAAATTGGTACTACAGCTGGAATTAGATTTAAATTTGAGGCTTGTTGTTAGATGCCTTTAAATTAGAGGAAATAAGCCTTTCGAAAGGATTTTCACTTGGTAAACCATGATCTAGAAAAGCAGTGCTCTTGGAATAGTTTTCCCGCTTCGGTGGCTGTTATTCGCCAAAAAGGAACATTCCTAGGCTCTTGAAAACTGTCACGCTTCATGACAGCTGCGAGTCTGGCCGCGGCAGTATGAGTTGGCGATGACAGCTCTCGTCAGGAGTTTTTCGGGAGATGTGGAATACCTGTCACGCGTGGACACACGGAGCCCAGGTGACCAGACTAGGAACCCCCCTGGAGGGGAGGAAAAGATTCGTCGCCCGGCTGCCGAGCAGAGAGGACGTCCTGAGGAGCTGCTCTACGAGACCTTCAAGCCACAGCGTGGAGTGAAGAGTGGAAGAGAGCAACAAGCTGTGTCTGCACTTTTTAGTGCCGCACAGCCCGCAAAAGCCTACCTGTGCGCTTCTCAGCGCACAGGGGTAACAGTTGTGCTGTTGACTCAGACATAACAGCAATCAGCAGCACTGCTTACACCCAGGGTGCAGCACCCTTTGGCCTAGCCGCGACCCTGGCTAACTGAGTCCTAGGGAAGCGGTCAGCGGGTGAGGCGAGTGTGGTTAGGCTGTCACCGACACTGACATCTGACGCCATGGACACTACACCATCAGCGGCCCAACCGAGAGACACTGGAGACGGCGAGTGGCAAACAGTGCCGGACAAGCGCCTCAAGCGACACCATGACGCAATGGACGGCCAGGACGAGGGCCCTCAGCCCCCTGCGCCCGCGGCAGCGACCGACCAGCCCGCACAGGCAGCGACCAAGCAAGGCAGGAGCCAAATAAAGCCACTGTACGCGATTGTGGATGCAACCCACAACTACCCGGCAATCTACCGAGCCCTGAAGGGGTCCCTTCAGGACAAGTTCACGGTGTACAACCGTGGCCGCGACCAGCTACAGATACAGACCGCGAGCGTGCCCGAGTATCAACTGGCAATCAGGGCCCTTCAGGCCATAGGCGCCCAGTTTTCAGTCCTACTTCAAAAGGACGAAATACCAAGCAAATTCGTGTTCAGGGGTGTCCACAGGGAGACCCCAGCCGAATTCCTCGCCGAAACGTTCCAGGACATGCGGCTGCCCGTACAGTCGTTCTGGTTCTTGGAAAACCGGCACTCGCGTCAGAAATGCGATAAGCTCGTAGTCGAAGTCCCTCAGACTTGCGACAGTAACCAAATCCTTGCCATCCGGGAATTCGCGGGTATGAGTATCCGTGTTGAAAACTACCGCCACCCGGAGGGGCCAAATCAATGCAGCAATTGTCGGCGCTTCAGCCACGTGGGCAAGGGCTGCAATTCCAAATCTGTCTGCCGCTGGTGCAGCGGCCCGCACCGCGCTCCAGACTGCCCGCACGGGGGCAGCCGCGAATACGTACGCTGCGCCAACTGCAAAGGGCAGCATGCAGCCAACTACCGGGGCTGCCCGGTCTACAAGGCTGAATCGCGCCGTCACCTTCCGCCACAGACACGACGCGAGCGAGAGCGGCAATCGAAATATGACATGAGGGCAAATCGGCGTGCTGCAGCGGCAGCTCAAACACCGCCCCAGCCACAAGGCCCCACAGGCCAGCAACCTGGCAACCCGCGCCAGTACTCGGGCCCACCGGCACCACCCAGGCACTGCCCCTGGGGCCCCCCTGCGCCCCCCCAACTGGGGCAATACTTCCCCCAACCAGCACCAAACAGGTTCGCGCCCCTTGCGCAGGATCCGAACTACCGCGAAACAGAATGGCCAGTCTGTGCCAACGACTACAGGCCTCGCCGACAGTTCCAGGGCCAGCCCGCGCCACACTTCAAAAAGCACCCGAGCGGCCACAAAAATGGCAAGAGTGCTGCACGCAAGCCGCGCGACACACCTGCGCCTCCCGCACCGCAGACTCCGGCACAACCACGCAGAGAGCCGCAGAAGGCCCCCCCTGCACAGCCGCAGCAGGCCTCACCCGCACCTGCCGACACAATGGCAATGGATGCCGCCCCGGGGACGTCATCGGCACCCCAGCCCACCCCCGCACCCACACCAAAACAACCAGTGCTGGAGGACTTCCTGCAGGTCTTGGAGAAATCTGAGACCTTCAAGTCAGACCCCAACCTGGCAGCGACCATCATGCCAATGTGCCAACTCATGGCCATATGGTGCAATCCGCAAACGGAGCTGCCAGATAAAATACAGGCCACAATGGGCTTCGTAAAGCTCCTGACTGCTCGCCTTAATGGCAGCAAATAATTCCGGACCGTACCAAACGCAATCGGCCGGAAATACTAATAATAGTCTATACAAAACCCTTTTCTGGAATGCACGTGGAATTAAAAATAAAATATCAGAATTTATTCATCACCTGAATAACTTTAAAATTGATATCGCGGCAATCAATGAAACATTTTTGCAACAAGCAGACCGACTTACTATATTAAATTATGTCATCTATAGGCACGATCGGGATAACGGCGCCAGACGCGGAGGCGTAGCTCTAGCTGTGCATAGGCGCATTAAACATACAGAATGCCAGCTCCCACATTTTCCTAACTTAGAAGCTGTAGGCATTAACCTGGTCATTAATAGACAACAAGTTAAAATAATTTCCATATATGCTAAACCAGGCCGATCACTTACCGTGGCAGACCTGGAGGCTTTATACAATGTAGGGCCGTGTTTCCTGGCTATCGGGGACATAAATGCTAAGCATATAGAGTGGAACTGCAGGCGCACTACAGCGAACGGTAGACTGCTCTATACGCATCAACTTAACAGGAATTACCATGTGCATGCTCCCTCAGAGCCTACTCATGACACAGGCCAAATAAATTCTTTTCCTGACATACTGGACATGGTTATTAATAAGCGTTTTAATACAGGTTTCGAGCTGGAAGTGGTGCATGAAATGTCCTCAGACCACTTCCCAGTTCACATTCTATTCGACAATGCGAACACAGAAACCGACATGCCCCGCAAAACTAAAGACTATCACCGCGCCGATTGGAGGGGCTTTCAAAATCATTTAATACATGCCTTGCCTGACGCTACAGAGCTTAATATTACAACAGGCAATGAATTGGAGGCAGCGATAGCTGACCTCACAGCAAAAATACAAGACGGGATAACCGCGTGCATACCAGAAAAGGAGATTAGGCTAGAGCATGACGAGCTGCCAGCATACATCTCGCAATTAATAGCACAAAAAAGCCGCCTACGTAGACGGTACACGAGATACAGACAGGCCGAAACCAAGCGCCGAATAAATGAATTACAGACAGTAATATCGGAAGAAATAGAACTCTGGCGCGCCCGCACATGGGAACATAAAATTTCTAAACTCAAAATCCAGGACAATAGCGCCTGGACTATGAAGAAACGCATACTTAATAGATCACAGAAAATCCCTCCCCTACAAACTGACACGGGAATAGCTTTCAAACCCGCGGACAAGGCAGAAGCCTTTGTAAAAACACTGGAAACCGCATTCCAGCCACACAATCAGCCATGCGACAGGCAATTCACTGCGCAAATATACAGGGAATTGCGTACTAAACTACAACAGCCAGTGATAGCCGAACCGGCTCCCACTTTCACACAAGAAATAAAAAGGGTTATAAAACGCATGAAACCTAGAAAAGCCCCCGGAAACGATAGCATCCAGGCTATCGTCTTAAAACAACTTCCAGATGAAACACTGGAATGTTTAGCTGCGTGTATTAATGCGATTTTAAAATTGCAACACTTTCCCGAACAATGGAAAGAGGCGAATGTAATTGTCTTTCATAAACCTGGGAAAGATAAAACCCTCCCGCAAAATTACAGACCAATAAGCTTGTTAAGCACACTGTCAAAAGTAGCCGAACGTATAATTTTACACAGGTTAAATATACACATAAGAGAACATAACATTCTGCCCAACGAGCAGTTTGGTTTTCGCGCAGCGCATTCCACAATACAGCCACTAGTTCGCCTCACAGAGGAAATAACTAGCGCATTCAATGTCGAAGACTATGTAATTGCTACATTTCTAGATGTTGAAAAAGCATTCGATAGAGTCTTCCACGCAGGTCTAATATACAAATTGTATGAAACAGGCTTCCCTGACTGCTACGTAACATTAATAGCATCATACCTGGCCAATCGAACATTTAGAGTCGCCACGGAAGGCACAAAATCCACACTTAAACACATAAATGCTGGTGTACCACAAGGCAGCATTTTAGGGCCAGTATTATTTAATGTGTATGTAAGCGACATACCCAAGCCAGAGCACCGCCTCGTGAAGCTAGGCTGCTATGCAGACGACACGGTTCTGTACAGCAGATCACATAACCTGCGCCTAGCTACGACTAGACTGCAAACCGCGCTAGATACAATGCAACATTGGTGCACAAAATGGCGCACTAAAATAAATACCACAAAATCTGAAGTAGTAATATTTACACGAAAAAATCTACCGCAACCAAATAACAGGCCACAGCTAACCTTGTTTGGTGAAAATATACCGCACAAGGACGCAGCTAAATACTTAGGAGTCATCATGGACCGCAAACTTCTATGGCGAAACCATATAGACACCAAGCGCGGCCAAGCATATGGGAGAATGAGCTCACTCTACCCAGCAATGAGTAGGCGCCTGGGAGGCACTGTGTACAATGGCTTGGCCCTGTATACCGCCCTCATTCGACCCATAATTACATATGCAGCCCCTGTGTGGGCCACAGCAGCCAAAACACATTTACTAAAACTGCAGCGAATACAAAATAGATGCATTCGTATCGCCACAGACGCCCCCAGATACTGCCCAGTAGAGGCACTCCATCGGGAAACGGACATGGAGACATTACACGATTTCTACATTCGAACTACACAAACATTTTACGATAAATGTGCGACAAATCAAAACCCACTTGTTTCATCCCTCGGACAATACGACCCGGATGAAATAATTAAGTTTAAGCGACCGAAAATGGTACTTGCGCACCGACCACCATAGTGACCTGTCATTGGCCGGACCCTGCGGCCAATCACAGTGCGCCTACGCGGCCACCCGGCCACGCTAGACGCAGCTTTCAATTTTTTTTTTTTTTTTCCTAACCTAAATTAAAACTAAGTGTGTTTGGGAGGGGTCTGGATTAGGGACAGACTCTAAGTGCGTCTCAGGCCGAAGCCTATACGCTCTAATCATGCAGGGGTTAGCCATGCGGGAGAGGGTGCATGCATCGTGTGCTAGGAGGGGATTGGCTAGCCATGGCAGCAATTGGCGCCATGACTAACTCCCCTCACTGACTATTCTAGACTAAAACTAGATAAGTTGGGCCCAGGTAAAACCTGCATAGACACAGGGAAAACCCTGGGCACTTACATGCGGGATGCAAAATTTCATGCATTAATTACATGCGGATTAGCGCACACAACTTCGTAGATAATTAAAGCGTAGAAAGTTGGGGCCTCAGGGCTCGCGATGAAGGAATTGGATAGTTTCACTGACCGTCCGACTGCCCTTACTGGCGACAGGCAACATGTGCTGTGTCCTCTTCCTGAGTGATTCCTGACGCGCCAACTCGCGGATACACTGTTTAAATTAATTATTCGTAGCTCTGGATGCGTAGATGCTGTGATAATGGGTTAAGCAATGATGGACGAACTAATTTCTCTAAGTGCCGACAGTCATTGACAGACGACAGGCGACCTGAAGCTATAGTTCCTCCGGAGTAAGGCCCACGTCTCAGCTCGCGGATAATTAACGTAACTAAATCAATTTAATGTCACACATGCGCTATACACAAGTCACGTAGTTTTTTAGAATACAAAATTAGTATTAATTTTCAGCTGGCTGGCAGCTGGGGGGAAACGACTAAGTCTCCCTCAAAACACCAGTGCCCCTAAAACACCACAAGCGGACACAATCGTCCAAGCGCCCAACCCCCGCATGGTAGACTCTTTCTACTCTGACCAACTCTTCTTCCTGAACCATCCTTCTGTTCCTGTAACCAACCTGCTTGTAATTAATGCATGAAATTTTGCATCCCGCATGAAAGTGCCCAGGGTTTTCCCTCGGTCTATGGAGGTTTTACCTGGGCCCAACTTATCTAGTTATAGTCTAGTATTAAGAAGGGGAGTTAGTCATGGCGCCAATTGCAGCCATGGCTGGCCAATCCCCGAACAAGCACACGATGCATGCTCCCTTGTCTGCATGGCTTAAACCCAGCATGATTAGGCGTAAAGGCTTCGGCCTGGGACGCACCTAGAGTCTTCCCTAACCCAGACCCTCCCAAACAAAATACACTTAGTTTTAGTTAGGTTAGGAAAAAAAAAAAAAGAACCCCCCTGTTCACTGTGACTCCAGCCGCTCACGACCAGCGTCATTATCACTGCGCATTACCTCCCTGGAGCATACTTACCAGGTGGCAGTCCTGGCCAATGAGAGGTCTTTCACCGCGTGGAGTGACCAATCGGGCGCAAGTCGTTTCCGCAGCCTCCGCAGCCAATTATACGTCGCGTCCATCATCCGACTGTCTGTCAGCAAGCTGAGCTATAATTTATCCTCCTAATATATTATACATACGGGTACATAACCTCACTAACTATATAAGTACACTGGAAAAAGTTTATTTCCACAATTTTCATCAATAATATTGACAATAAATTTATGTCTTTAATTATATAGACAAGAATTTATTATCAATCACCAAAATGTATAATTTAAAAGCACGTGTATAATTTTTATTTTCATGTTTTCTCTTTTGATTCTCTCAATTATTGTTGCATGCTACGCGCGCATTGTAAATATTCAATCTCATCATTTTTTTTTTCATAACGCGCCTACAGAAGTATAACCTACCTTCACTTATATAAATACAATTGAAAATGCACTTCAAAAGGTTTATAAACCTAATATACTTATCACTAATATCCACAATAAATAAATGATTTTTAATGATATGGACCAGTATTCAATTTCAATCACTAAATTATTAGATTTAAAAGAACCTATATAATTTTTACATGTATGAAGCCTTTTTTTTTTTCGTTGAAAAAACATGCTGTGAAAATTTTGTTGCATGGTTCGCGCGCATCGTAAAAATTCGCGCTCATCTTTTTTTATAACGCGCCTAAAAAAGTATAACTTCAATAAAGAAAATACCTTTCAGACCTTTTTAGGTTTATAATTCCATCCGTCCGTCCGTTGAAAGTTAAAGCTTGGCAAGGTTATGACGGACGGACGGACGGATGGAATATTTCGGGCTATCTTATTGGCTGTATGTCACGTGACTGACGGATGGGTCCAGTTATTGACTGCATGAAAGGATCCGTCTGCCACTTCGCGCCTGTGATTGGCGCGCAGGTGTCGGCCAGGGCATCGCCCGAGCGTTCCTCCACGCGCTGGTCGTAAGCTGGCCCGCTGCCGCCCGTCAAAGGCGCCGCGCAGTGCTGCCAACACCGGCGCTGTGAAGGGCTCGCTCGCCACTGCGCAGTCTCGCACGCGCTGCGACTCACAACGACCAATCATGAGCAAGCGGCGTGCAGTAAACGCAGGACTACGTCCGGTGGCTGTGTGTTGCGCAGTGTTGCCAGACGCACCCGTACCCAAATGTAACAGAATTTGGAAAGAAAAAAAAGAGCACGTACATGTGATAGAACTTCTTTGGCAATTGAAACCTCGACTTATAAGTATATCGTAAGGGATAACATGGCAGGGAGAGAAAATGATAGAAAGAAAACAATTTTTATAAAAATAAACACGAGGTAACAAGATTTTTAATCATTTCAAAATAATTGCTCAGGATATCGATAATTATTTATTAATAACACTTATTATTACTCACGGTTGAGAAACTCAAACCATAATTAAATTTCTTAGTAAATATCAAAGCTGGGATTGATTATAATAATATTTTTTTTATATTAGTAGAGATTATATGTGATCAAGCATTTTTTCTAGACTGATTTTATTGTTCTACAAATATCACCATATCATTGAGTTACAGTTCAACAGATTTTGCCAATAGTCATACCGCAATGTATTTATAGGCATTGATATTGTTCTGCGGTCGAATGAATGAACAATGAATGACAACATGACCGCCGCTCCGCGACGCGTAAACTAAATGACACGGACCTTCCTCCCAGTAATTCTTTACAATATAACCGTATTGACACAAAGTGAAAATAAAAACACGGGACTTGTATCAACCATTTTTAAACTAGCTTTTTCATAGTTGGACTCAACATATTTACACGCTCGTGAGCTCATAATTATAATATGGTGTGTGATATAGTAAATCAAATAATAATTCGAGACAAATAATTACCCTGTCAAACTAAAGCGTGTGAAGCATTATACTAGCAAAAAATATTTAGTTACACTGCTGAAACCATATTTATGTAACACTGTTTAACAATACTGATTTTTAAAAAATTAAAATAATACGTACTTGAAAGAACACCATTTTCTTGCGAATATGGCCCGTGGTGCGGTGCACTGGGAGCTAAAACCCCGTTGTATTGCCCTCTGCCCAAATATTCCCTTACTATATGACAGCAAGTCGGGGTGGCGTCAGGCGCAGGCGGGTCCCTACCGCAACCAGCCTATCCCTGCAGCATGGCGGGGTTCAACCTGAGCCGCACGCTGCCACGTGGAGCCCACTGCTTGCCATGTTCTCTGCACCGTCCGCAACCTACTAGCGTCATAACTCGTTCCATGGTAGAGTGTATAGGCTTCGGCCTGAGACACACTTAGGTCCTCCACTAACCTGGACCATCCCCTTACACACTACACACTTAGAATAACTTAGGCTAGGAAAACAAAAATCAATGTTTCACGAAAACGTTGCATTAAAATTCGGCCTTGAAATTTTACTCCGATCACACCCAAAGAAGTTTCACTTCATAAATATTGAACGATATTCACTCTGAATGAATATTGTTCAATATTTTTGAAGTGAAACGTAACCGTAACGTGGCCGTAACGTTCTGACATTGAAAATCCCTGCCTTTTTGAAAACAGCCTCGGTTGCGCCACATTCCTATGGATCTCTGAACTAGTATAGAGTAAACAGTAGGGCGGCGACATCAGGATCAGGGATATCTCTCACTGAAAACAAGTCTCGGCTACACTATTAAAGCGGAACACAAATTTAAGTGGTCATATTGATATTATAATAACATTTACAATAATAATGTTCGCAGGCTTTCACGGCCATGACTTACGATTTAAAATAATTTTACACCACCGAAATTTAACCTGAAAGTATTCTTTCTATGTGGCTAGAACAGTTTTATTAAACGTTTACATTATCTTCCCACCTCCTACAAACAACCAACGACGCATTTTAAAATCTTACGCTCGAACTTTCGCAGTAGAGCCAATAATTCAGTTGAACTATCAAATTTAATATTGTCTCGCTATTATGTGATTTAACGGAATAGTGTATATGTATGATATTTGTTGTGTAGACCTAAAAGACAACAATATTTTGTCTTTATACTGTTTTGTGTATATTCCATAATGACACCTGAACTGAGAACGTCTTGTGCGCGTAAGTACCCGAATGTAGAATCGAGTGTACCCTATTTAGGAGGAGGTAAGAGCGATGGGGATGTGAATTTCTATTTCATGTATATAGTGACCCACCAATTTTTTTTTAAAGAAAACAATCATAGAGAGTAATTTTCCTTTTATTTAGAATGCAAAATCGACAAAATTTCATCAAGTAGTGTCAAAGTTCTGCTTTTAAGGGAGTGGAAACCGTGGGTGGGGGTGCTTTTTTGAAATCACACTCAGACAGCGACCTTCCTCATGTTTCGAAAGTCATGTGTGCCAAGTTTCATCGCAATCGAATTAATTGTTTAGGGACGCATACAGGACAACCAAACAAACATGTTATATATATATTATTTGTATTAAAGCTGTACCTATTTGTTTGTATGATACGAAGTTAACGCAAAAAAAACACACAATGTTTTAGATTTCAAAGATACAGTATATGTAAGCCTGAATAAATAGCCTAAACAAATGATTGTTAACTCAGAAGTATCAATAGAAACGTGTTACTTAATTTGTTAGCCTATTCTATTTAATTTAAAAACATATTTGATGGAATAACCACATGATTACTACAAACGTTGTACCATTCTTCCAAATGTAGTCACAACAAATAAATATATTATTCTATGTAAAAAAAAATTTTTAAACATAATTCCCTTACCAGGTTATTGTTGATTTATAACAAAAAATCGTAAAATTGACAAAGTATCCCTGTGCTTAATATAAAACTAATTAATGGTTTGCCTTGAAACACAAGAATTTTCGTCCTACAAATAAGGATAAACATGTATTCACAGCGCACGTTTGGTATGTGCCACATTGAGGTGTTAAGAAAAGTAAAAGATTTTATTTGTAGCATTTTAATAAAAAATTATAGCCAAAGTTTCCAAAGAAATTTCTTGTAGAACATTCAGAAATATTTAACGAAGTAAGTACATGAAACTTTGCGAGATCTTTCGGCAATATACATTGTCATCTCCGACCGCTTCGGTTCATAACGGAATTTAAGGGGCCCGCCTCGTCAGGGGTGTATGTGTGTTAGTGAGGCGGAATGATAAGCGCGACGCTCGCTGGTGCTTCCAGCGCGGTATAGCCTCTAAGCGCAAGTCTCTGAACTGGCGCGCATTCGTCTCGTCGTCACAGGATAACTGTGAAATTTGAGCGGTGACCGTAACATTATATGGCGGAGAAATGAAGATAAAGGTGTTATGCAAGCCCCTTAAGTGCTTTCAAGAATCTGTACTGATTGTTTTATGCCTAAAAATTACTCTGAAAACACGCGTTTTAGGCATTTTTCCTCTTCTAAAAATACAGTTTAAAAACTTAATCCGAAATTAAAAGTACTTTTCGGCCCTCAGCGAACTCTTAAATGCTATTCGTAAATAGGCCCCACTCGGATATCTTGAGTAGTTTTGAAATCGCGTTGTTTTTCCTGAAGCTCTGCACACCGTGTGTGTGCCTGGGTAGGCGAGGGCCTTTATCACAAGCAGCATCTCTCAAACGACGTCGTGAAGGTACTGTAGCGTTCATCTTGCAGGTCGCCAACTTGCAGCGATGGAAATTTCCTTCCCGTCGCGCAGACGAAAAAAAAAAAACTTTCCCAGGTATCGGATAGCATTCTGGGTGTATGTTTTTTTGTGAGCACCGTGAGAGCGAAAGGTGTGCCGTGTTCCTGGTTTTCAGCAGGCTGGTCACGAGCGTGGCAGGGTGTCAGACCACGCTTGTAGCTTGCTGCGCGGGTCACAGTAGAGGGGCGGTGCTGTGTTTACCCTCGAGGGGGAATTCGAGAGCAGCCATTCCGGGGACAGTTGTTCGACACGGCCAGCCACGCTGTCCGGCGGAGGCCTTGGGACAGACAGTTCGCAGCGCGGCCGGCAGAAGGCAGCACCTTCTCCCCGGTGGAGTGTGCGTCATTTTGGCCAGCTATGGAACAAAGTACAATTAAAAAAATATATATCACGAATTTATTTAACCTATTTAAGCACGACGCTATAATAAGGCAAAATTAATAAATTGAACAAATGTTATAATATACAACGCGGTATTATAACATTATGAATGATTTTGATAAATCATTTGAATTGATATTTGTCAGCAAGAAGGCAAAATAATACAAAAAAACATATTTATATTTATCAGTATTCTGACATAGCGGAACGTATCCTATATTGGACCAGTTTTCTAAATGTTATAATTTCGTATAATTAAATATATGTTTTCATGAAAATATTGTATGGTAAATATTCAGTTTACACTTCTTCAACATAATGCGAAAACAGAGTTAAAAATTATTCATACATTTTGGGGGAAAAAAATAATTTTCAAAACCCTACAATAGGTTCAATTTAAGAATTCTGTTTCCCAAATTAGATTGCCGGGCTCTCTAATTGGATCACTAAGACAATTTTACTATTTATGTCTTTAAGAAATATTATAATAAATTTAATGGTTTTTAATCCTCAAACTGTTCTCAAAGTAATTTTTCAAGTGATATTCTTGATGTCTTACAGATATTGCAATAATGAAATCGCTTATCTTCACATTATGTACAAAATACTTTTAAAGTTATATTATCAAAGTTTTTGAATGTACTACAATGTAGTAAATTATGTATTGCCACTACAAGGTCCACAGAAATACTTCTTCACTCCCTTATTGAAACCAGCGCAGTTTGAATATATCCATATTTTACATTCCATACACTGGATGTCTTCAATGCTTACCGCTTCAGAAAATTACAGAACCATGTACTTTCACCTTGGCTTTTTCTTTTGTGTTTACTTGGTGTAAATGGGTAGAATAAAACCATCTTTTTAATGGACACACTTGTTTCTCATTGGCACTGATGAAGCTGTTGTTGTACGGGCTTGCTGTTAATTAATTTGCTGTTCCTGCACTCTCATCTTCACTTTCTTCCCATCTAACGGTGGGTCAGGTCATGTTTAACTTAGCGTAACTTTCAAAACAGTTGTTCTCTCTGTAGTCATGTTTTGTCGCAAAGTGCAGCTGGATTTGCTACTGGAGCAATGATCTCTGCAGGCGAAGTAGAGGGACCGCAATCTGCCCCATTGCTTTAGTTTAAAATATCCGATGCAGTAAAATTTTGGTTACTTAAAACTGCAGTCGACTGGCCATACTGCTGATTTCCTAGAACCATTTTAAACCGTTGAAATGATAGCAGCTCGTTAATACGCTTCTCCCAACAGCCCAGTAACTGGAACATGGTGACTGAGCCCAGGTTGTGTTCTCAACCACTTCTGCACAGCTTGATCATAGCAGGTCTGGAAGGATTTCAAGACGGCTACGTCAAGAGGTTGTAGTCGATGAGCAGTACGAGCATTTCGCTGGAAAAATGTGATAACATTGTTTCGAGTGAGTAGTAATGCTTCTTTATTCTTGCAGTGTGTCTATGGCCATCAAGCAGTAGCAAAACTTTTTTTCATTTGTTGGGTGTACAATCTTGATGAAATGTTCTATCCATTGACAAAAACGTTTAGAGTTTGTGTACTCTCACTCGGAAATTGTGATCAGGCTTCCCGTTGGAATCCCTATACCTATTTTGTTCGCCATCCTCAGTCTTTTGAAGATTAACATTGGTGCACCGATGCAACAAACCACTGCTGTGATAACACCACGCTCTCCACTTGAAGTGCACCTATCTGCGTTTTTCCTTTATCCCACAATTGTTTTGTGATTTCCTTTACATAGTATAGCATACATTTTCATCTACTTTGTAAATTCTTGTAGCAACCAAGTAATTAGCTTCACAATTTTTTTCTAGCGAGTCAAAAAATCTCCAACATTAAGACCGTGATAGCCATTTAGATATGCTGGGACTGTCAGGCTAATTTCTCCTGTGTTCAATTTCCCGTAAACAATCCAATAAATATATCACTAAGCTTATTCTATTCCTGTGTTCTACTATCCTCGGGTCATTTTAAATAACTTTAGATATATCATGAAATACAAATTTATTACAAATTAGAACTACTGAATGGTGAATTATTGTTAATTTTGTTAATGAGGTTGTGATTATATGCCTACTATGGAAATTTTACTGTTTATAGGTATTTAAAGTATAAATTCTTGAAAGGAACTCATTTACACGTATGAGTATATTTTTTTGCAAAAATATATTTAAAAAAAATGTTTATAACATTTAGCAGGGTTGTTTTAAAATAAGATTTATAATTTGGAATAAAAAGTTCCCTTAATTGGATCGGTCCTAACTTGCAACTCAAAGAGGTATAAATTAGGAAATTGGGCCATATTTACATGGTTTATCATTGCATTTAATGCGCGAATAATATTTTCATATATTAAACATCGAATTGAATTGAAGATGCGTGCTGATTACGAATATGCATACAAACCAGAACAATTTTCTCCCTCAAATATAAGTTTTCTCTTAGAAAAAATCATTAAATATTACTTTCATTGAACGGATAACACTTTTAACTTCCCGTACTAGAGTCCGCGTCCATTTCAGCGCTCACAAAGGAACGAAAAGCTCGGTTTGTTAATGTAGTTCATGTTGATGCCTGCAGATGTCACCTCACTCCACAATCTTGCTATATAGACGTGTGGTCCAATTTAGGCGCTGGTTCAACAAGTAAAAATAAGGCAAAAATAACAAGAATTAAAATAATTCAAGAGAACAAAAATGTAAACAATTATTTGGAATCCTGTTGAATGTATTATTGTCATAGGAAGAGTCTTCGATATTATCTATTTCAACAACTACTGAATTTGAATCAAACCATTCCTTGATTCACAGTCTGTTTTGATTTTTGTTGATGCACGTAAACTTGCTATATGTATATCGATCTGTTCAGCAGGTCGGTATGTGTGTTTATTCTGTGAACAATTATCCATTATTTTGTGTTTATTCCCGGCTTCTTGTGCTTCTGAATATTGTCCAATAGGCAATATGCATGACCCAATAATGTCTCTACCGTGAAATAAATTTGTATGTAGTTACAGCCATTGGATACTAAGAGCCGTTTTGTATATATAGGCCTATAATCTTTTTGGTGAATTTTTGACATTTATCTAAATTAATTTTGTCGACAATTTTAGCATTCGAATATGATTCATATACGTTTGATCAAGTCCAGATTACTGTTATTAAATATTCTATTATCTTTTCCCTGGTTTTGAAAAACAAGGCTTGAATGAAACATCAATCAAAATATAAAATTATACGCCAATATCCGTAAGAAATACCTACTCGGCATTATCCCGAAAAACGTATTTCACATATGCCAAAATAACGATAGCCATGTGTTGTACAAAGTTACAATATCTTCCTTGTAGTACCACAAACTCTATCTCGGCCACTGGTTCCCTTGCCGTGTGCGGCGCGCTCAGAGGCGAGTACACGGGCTCACCCCAGCTCACCTCGCCCTGCGCGCAGGTGCACTCACTTGGTGAACTGAGTGGTGAGCGGGGTGAGTCTTCCCGCCGCACACTGCCCAGAAAACATATTTGGTCAGATGAACATCTAGCAAGATAAGGCCCACCGAGCTGATACAAAAAAATGAAGCTTAGAAGTGTGTTTGCTTACAAAGAAAACTATGAACCAGGATTGAGATTATAGAGAGTTAACGTAGCACGGTTATTCACAGAGGGTTATAGGCAACGTGGAACCAGAAATAAAATAATTGTACTTTAAATTAATACATTTTATTTCTTCCGAGCTAATTTAGAATTTTGACGAGGATTAACCTACAGTAAGGATTTTAAAAATTGCAGTCATAAAGAGGGTGTCAACTCTTATTTCAGCATTGTTGTTTAAACAGATTTTACGGGGCAAGAGACTTAATAGCAAATGTCACGAGGAAAAATTCAGGAATACACGAGGACCTATGATGTACTCTGGGCTCCCGAGGACAATGACGTCACTTCACGGAGCACAGAGGGCGCAGACAGCATCTCGGCCCGTGAACAGCCGCGCGTGACGGCATCCGTGCGACACAGGCCTAACGGCCCCTCCCCCTCCGCGCAGGAAGATAACAAGGCCCGGGCCAATAAAGAACGATTACACGCGCGGCCACTCACCGAGCATTATAAAGTTAACAACCGCCCATATAAAACACACATGCATATTATTCCCCTTCCCTGTGGAGCCCTCGCGCCATATATTGATTTCCTGTGTCGGCGGGACATTTTACGACGCACTCGGAATTCCAACCTCCCCTCCGTCGCGCGCGACACAATTTCGTCCTCCGTACAACAGCGGCCATAAACTGAATCTCCCGCGACCTTCTTCGCGAGTGAAATATCACAAGCAGCGTCTTGCCGCGGTCATCTTGATGCTGTGGGAGAACATTTCAGTGCGGGGTCTGCTTCCCATGTGCTGAACACTGTTTCGCAGTTTATTAGTCAGTTCCCGGGGAGAATACAATACAAACAATGGCCTTGCGTAAATATACGTAGCAAGCATATTAACAGCTTGGCAGGCAAATAGTTTCATTAGAATAGTTTGTAAAATAGAGAATAATGCCAACTCTGTATGTTTCAGTCTGATATTTATATTTATTTTTTTTCTGTCGAGAACAGACATTTGTTTTTACTAACATTGCAAATGTAAGCATTATATTATACAGTAATGAACATTAATAAAAACTATAAGAAACACGAATTCACTTAAAACTTTCTATTATATATCTTTATATATATATTTCTTGTGTGCGTGTGTATGTCACTGAACTCCTCCTAGACGGCTGGACTGATTTTGATGAAATTTTGTGTGTGAGTTCACGGGGATTCGAGGATGGTTTAGATTCACAATTGGATATTTTATCTCGATTCTGAGTTAAGAAAAACTAAAAAAAAAACACGCTTTAAAAGCAAAAATTGCAACGCATTATTAGAAGCCATTAAGTTTTGCTATTGTAAGGAACTAAGTAGAGAGTAAGAAAAAAATAAAGATCCTGACAGTTTATAGCGTCGCCATATTTGTTTCAATTTTCAATACCCTTTTTGTATATTACAATTTAAATTGCAGAAAAAGAAAAAATCATGTTTCATAGCCACACAAATAGTGAGGATGGTTTAGATTCACATTTGGATATTTTATCTCGATTCTGAGTTAATAAAAACTAAAAAAAACACGCTTTAAAAGCAAAAATTGCAATACACATTATTAGAAGCCATTAAGTTTTGCTATTGTAAGGAACTAAGTAGAGAGTAAGAAAAAAATAAAGATCCTGACAGTTTATAGTATCGCCATATTTGTTTAAATTTTCAATACCCTTTTTGTATATTACAATTTAAATTGCAGAAAAAAATCATGTTTCATAGCCCCACAAATAGTGTGTGTCATTTCTCTAGGTCCACGAGGTCTCGCCGCGTCAATTTTCTCCTTGGAGCGAACCCGTCCGCTTAATTAAATAAACAGCTTTTATCGTTGAATGATTTCATGAGTTATTTAATGAAAATATGCTCTCATAAAAAAATTAGTTAGATAGACATTCAATAGGTGTCTTTCTCTCACTCTCTCTCTCTCTGAAATGTATGTAGCTTGCTCGCGGGTCAGTAATGCAGACAATCTTTACATTCTAGCTCGAGACGGAAAAAACAGTAAATGTGGTTTACAAAGACATTTTATGAAGTGTCTTCCCGTCATTAAATTTGAAAGTAGAAACATATTTACTCAAAATTTAGGTAGTAACATATTTTTATTGCAAAGACTGAAATAGAGGTGAGAAAAATTATCATTTGTGAACATAAGAAAACTACTACAACTGTATCAACTGTTATGTTATAGTTTTTAAATTTCTAAATGGTGCAAGATAATACAAAATTCCATGCGGAAAAAGTCGTTGGCAGCAGATACGTATAGTTATAGGTGTGGGGCTATGCAAGCTGATTTTTCATATACTGCATGGATGCGAACATGTAAGAATAATCTATCTATCTTACTATAATAAAACAGTACTTTTTCTGTCTGTCTGTTTGTACGCGATTTTGATGAAATTTTGTGTGTGAGTTCACGGGGATTCGAGGATGGTTTAGATTCACAATTGGATATTTTATCTCAATTCTGAGTTAAGAAAAACTAAAAATACACGCTTTAAAAGCAAAAAAACTAAGCATTGTTGATAGTTAGCCTCCATGTCAACGGGCTTTTGCATTGTTGTTGCCTTCTGCGTAACCATGGGAAAGGTTTTTGGTAACGGCAGTGGCGTGCCCAAGAGGAAGGGTATGTATAATGAGAAGATACAAAATGTCCAGCGTAGAAATACTTACCGCTATATCCATATCTCACAAAAAGTACATTTGGGCAGGAAAATGTCTGTCGGGTCCGCTAGAAAGATATATAGAGAGATAGAGATATAAATAGAAAGATAGAGAGAGTTATAGAGATATACATAGAGAGATAGAGAATTAGAGAGATAAACAGAGATGCTTAGTATACGTTTAAAAAATTACAAAAAAAAAATTGATTGAGGCATTGCAACGCATGCCGGGCATTATCTAGTATATATATATATATATATATGTGTGTGTGTGTGTGTGTGTGTGTGTGTGTGTGTGTGTGTGTGTGTGTGTATGTCTGTAGCTTACTCTAACAAATTACAGCTCCTTGTTCCGTAAAAAAAAATACGAAATATAGGTACGAAAAAATAATAATATGAAAACATTTTTGTTGTATGAAACTATATCCAGTAATTGTATGACAATGATTACAGTCATGCTAAATAATTACCATATTTATAGCTGTGTCATTTTGTAGGTCTAAAGGAAGTAAACATAAAAAAAATATATAAATGATTGAAAATTCGATAAATCATATGGTTACATAATGCTAAAAACTCTTGAAATAGTAAACATAAGCATATACATTTACCTACTAAAAATATTTTGCTTCAAAATAGTTGTTGGGATTCAAAACAATGAATAATAAGACACTAAATAAATAAAATTCTTGATTGTCCAGATTTCACTACTAGACTGCAGTATTTAGAATATTATAATAGTATTTACTACCGAACAAACATTAGTAACTTATGCAGCTATACATGAGCTAAAGTTGACATTTATCAATAAACAAACGCGCTGTTTTACAGGCTCGACATAATTAGGCCTAACTGGTATGCTTATTTAAAATGTCAGTTATTATTTTCCACAATATCTAGATGCAAAGAAATATGTTCCCTATTTCCACCATTGTTGATCCAAATGTTAAACTCAATGAAATACTCAAATAAAATTTTTGTTGGTTACATGAATTAAGTCCACTCGAATTAGAACGGAATCTTTAATTTAGTTTTATTGGTAAACATCCTGGTGCGTTTCGAAAAGAAAAGGTTGGTGCCTGAGCATTAATATTTCTGATTGGTTGAAAATAACGACTGTGCTCCACCAAAAGTACGATCACAGTATTACACTTCAATTCACCTGGCCCATACCCCCTGGATTACAAGAGAGAACATCTACTACTAAATGCCTTATGCCACTTACTTGATCATTCAGCTTGCGTTAAAAGTCTTATGTCTTTTTAATAGGACTTAGCACACATAATTTCTTGACTAGCTGTTTCTCAAACGTCAATACAGGCTACAGATCATATTGGCCACTCTCTAATATTTATGCTCATCGAAAAACAATCTCTACATAACCAATGATGGGTTGCGCTTGCTCATTAGCACAATACGTGTTGAACAATGAAAGGTCGCATGGGGAAATATGGTAAAATTATATTTCAAATTTTTAATGTATGTTTTATATTCAAAGTACATGTGATTGTTTGAAGATAGGCAATCAAATCAATGACATCACTAGTATAGCTGCAATAGTAATAAGCAGTACCTTTAGCATTGATTGTTATCCCCACCTACAAAAATAGTTGCTTCGATTGATGATTTGCCTTTCTGCATAACAGAAACATTAGGCATTAACAGAACAGATAGTAAGTGAGGAATTAACAACTAAGATATTTTATATCTTATGCAATGACGTGAATTTGCTAAAATAGTTTACCATCAGAAAACTCTCCGAATATTTCAACAGTCTGTATAAATTGCCTGTACCACACCTCGGTTGCATTAACATTCCTTTATCTTTGTGTAATAGTTGATTCAGAACCACTTGTAAACCGACATTATACTGATGAATTATTAACTCCTCAGTCTTCGCCAGTCAAGCGTGATACTCTCTTGTCTGGTTTATTACGCTCAGGAAGTGCTGTGTAAGAGTTAACCACGACATCTGTCACGTCTAATAACCTCAGCACTGGGCGTCGTCCAGCTCACAGCAGCAGTTTACAGAGATGACGTGTAGCATAAACTACCCAACATGAAGCCATGAGTAGCACATACTGACCGCCTTATTATGATGAGAGAAACACGTGTTAGAGAAACAGTATATAACTACGCCTTGCGCAAGCCCCTTCTTCTCTCATTATAGAAAAGGGAGATTTTTGTATTAGGCCTTAATTAGTTTGGCATACGCAACCACTGAGTTACACGCAATAGAAAATATAAACTTGATCACAAAATCTTTCCACGATATTTGGAGATTGCAAAATTCGAAGGTTGAAGCTAGTGCACGTGAGCAATAATTTAGATCTTAAATAATAAAATAACAAACACAGTTAACTTAAACTATGATTCGAAACGTATGTGGTTTTTTCTACGGATACAACGTATGAACAGTTTAAGATGTAAATAAAGCGAACAAATTATTTTTCTAAAGTTTTAATATTTTTCTACTGCTAATTTCTTTAGATTTGGTTGAATTGAATGTTTATTTATTTTTCCTATCATTTCCAGAGTGATTTATTTTTAATAGTTTTTCTATCCACCAAGTATTACACTAAGACAAAATAAAATAAATGATGTTAGCTATCTATATACATTACCTTTAAAATTAATTCAAAAATCTGCATTAAAATTCAAATTACAAATATTTCTCGTAATAACAAACACTTGATATTTCTAGGGTCTCCTGTTATTAAATATAATCAAAACAATGTAGATCATTCGTACTATTTTCGAAGTTTTATCTATCAACTACAAGGGTGTGATTGTTTCCTGGCGAATAACGGTTGTCATTGAATAAAGGATCTAATGTGATGAGTAAGTGCAGGGATGTGAATCTAGCAAGGCGCGGGGAGACTGCTGGATGGCTAGGGCTGCCTGCTCGCAGGTAGCGCCACCAGGGGTCCTCCCGCATTGTGGTGTATTGTTGAGTGCAGATCTCTTCCCCCCTGGGTAGCCCATACCGCCCGACCTAGTGAGTCGAGGGCGTCTGCAGCCACTGTGGTACAGCCCCCGTCTGCGTCAGCACCTCGCGAGGTCCGTGTCAGGTCTCTCGTCTCA
This sequence comes from Bacillus rossius redtenbacheri, assembly GCF_032445375.1. Lineage (NCBI taxonomy): Eukaryota > Metazoa > Arthropoda > Insecta > Phasmatodea > Bacillidae > Bacillus > Bacillus rossius. The sequence continues at coordinate 247,355,951 of NC_086330.1, forward strand.
CAGGTAACGGCAAAAGAAAAAACATAACTCCCTTCATATGAACAACGTGGAATTCGTGAATTTTTTTTATTAATCTTATTTAAACATTTTGTCTTAAATGTTTTTAGATTAGACGAAACATTGCTGCGAGGGGTTGAAAAAATTAAAATGTAGAATTAAAAAAAAAAAACATAACTCTCCTAGTTATCAGATCTGTTAATTTTTTTTGTAAATCTTATAATTTATATCTAAAATTTAGTTATGAAAGAATTTTTCATAAGACGAACAATTAATGCAGGGAGTGGAAAAAATAAAGGGATAGAATTTAAAAAAAATATCATAATTTATTTATCATTTACACTGTTAAATCCGTTTTTTAATTGTAAAACCATAAATTATTATCTACAACTTTCATCTGAAATAATTTTTATATGTCCAATCATTACTACAAAGGGTAGAATAAACTGGGGTTGGAGGATAAAAAAAAATCATAACTCCCTTCGTAGGCACAACACCGTCTGAATATTTTGTAAATATTATCATTTTTATCTAAAACTTGTGCCTGAAACAATTTTTGATTGGATGAACCATTGGTGCAGAAGGATGAAAAAATAAGGGATACAACTTTAAAAAAAATTCAAAACTCTTTAGTAGGTACACTACCAAATCCATTCAAATTGTTTGTAAATCTATAATTTTTAATCTAAAACTTTTGTCTGAAAATATTATGATAATACAAACAATTTTGCAAGTGGTTGAAAAAATCTGTGGTTGGAATTAGAAAACTTTCCTACCTGGCAGATTTTCTAAACCATTGTTAATTTTGTTTAACTGTCTAAATATTGGCTAAAACTATTGTTAAAATATATAAGGCACTGGTAACAGTGTCTGGCATGTGGAAAAGACCACGCCCTAACGGGATTACATGCCTGGGAGAGTATCGATGAATATTTTGAGGTGTGAACCTAATGTTACATGTTGGTAAGAACTCAATACAAACGAAAATGTACTTCAAACCCACCCAGAGTAGATTTTAGGTGATTTATTTAAATCTAGAAGTCTTATTAACTACATAAAATAATAATTAGAAGTATTAACATCCATTGTAAATAAATTATTCTGATTATATTTTAGGTTACGTTTTCTTGCACGCAATATCTTAAATACCTTGAACAATATTGTTTCGAGGATGCTAGAGACAGGCGACGAAGCAGGCCAGCGGGGGGTCCAGGGGAGGCCTCGCCTCTCGGAAACACTTAACGCCAGTCACTCCGCTACATGGTAATCCGATTAGAGCGGCGCCAGTCTGTTCCCCTCGGGTGTTCGGTTCATCCACAGAGTCCCGTCTGCGTGAAGAGACATACTACATGGACGCCATTGTTCTCGCAGCTCCGAGTGTTAAACGTGGGTTTACGATTGAAGTCCTGTATGCCGACGAGCACATGGTTAAGTAATATCCAGTTTATGGTTGAAATAGTGGTCGTTAATTCCAGCCAATAAAAACGTGCGACAAAGCAGTAATTTAATTAATGTTAAATTTTTGTATTCGAGGATATTTAAATTTAGTATATAAATATTAGTTCATGTAATACTAATATCACCCATTCCATGTCACCATAAAATGGCTTTACAGTAAGAAAATATATTCATGAATTGCAAATACATACGGTAACAGCAAAGATTAAACAGAAACACATCCATAAAATCAATTTCCGAAATCTTTAAACAAAATAAATATTCCAATTAGAATCATGTTTTTTAATTTTCGTTCAATTTTCTAAGTATTTTATCATTTATTAACATGATGCTAGTAATTCAATATTACCTACTCCTCTTGTACTACATCAAAACGAAACATTATTTCGCGCCAACAACACATTCTAATGTGCTCTGATAGGCGTTTCCCTTAATTCTTAAGGGAAAAGATAAAATATAACAATCTCTGTTAAGTCTTAAGTCATCATATGGTTCACACACGACCCGTCAAAATACCTGCGTGACAATCATAAACCATTATTCCACTAATGTACATAGAGTAATATGTTAAGCACACTAATAATTTTTCATTCATAATTCTTAATTTTCAATCGTAAACCCACCTTAAGAAGCAGACTGTTATCAGGGCGGAACTTGCCAGGTATATGAGAGGACGCCAACACAGAGCCTGGTGGCGACACCGTCGAGCGAGTGTGCGAGTGGCCTCTCGGAGAGCGATAGAGACCGGCGAGCGACGGACTACGAGTGCGAGGATTGGTGCATCGGGGAGCGTGTAGTGTCGTGGCGCGCACGAGTGATTAGTGGCAGTCAGTGTGTTGGGCCGCAGGTGCGAGGCAGGAGACGAGAGCCACTGGCGAACCGAGCGCCAGTGGGAAGAGTAAATAGTGTAGCCTACTTATTAAAGTGTTATTAATTTGTGGACAGACTTTTAAATTGTTGTAATTTAATAAATAGTGTAAATATTAATCAATAAATAAAATTGTGACTTATTAATTGGGCACGGTCCTGTCCTGTCTGGACATGTTTCCTTTCCACCACTCGTTATATATATAATACATACACACATACATACATGCATACAAACATGGCTATCATGATGTATTTTTATGGCGTGCTTGAATTCTGCCATTGCACGGTCAGAAACAAATTACGTTGTTAATTAAGTGAAAGCAGGTGTTTAAAGATACAAGCACTGTTATGCGTCAAACCAATTATTTTAAACAACTCTATCTGATCATATCAGTGTGTATCATGTGTATCATGTATGTAAGAAGTGTGGTTGAGGCGTGCCTGATGCAGAGGGCAGGGACTCGGTGCGAGGTGAGTGCCGAGACCCGGGCGGCTGCGGGCGGCCAGGGCACGTCTCGGGGTCGTTACAGGCGCCGAGGGGCGATGGGGCGAAATGCACTGAGAAAACCCACTGGCGAAAAATCCGCGTTTGACCTTGTCGACAATAGCTGTTTAAGTCATCCGCGCTCGACGTTTTTATCTACAAAGATCGCAAAACGGTTGTTGAAACAGATTTGATTGGATTACAGATCACTATTCATCCCTTAAACTTACAGCAGCAAGGTCTTTCATACAAATTCGTTTTAGAATTTCGTCATTTATCTTCAAAAAGATGAAAAATGAAATGAAATGTACGGCTAGACTAAAGTCATTTGTCGCAAACTTCAGTGAAAAATGTACCGGTTGTAACTATGCTGCGGTGAGCGGGCAGGTATTCCTAATGCCGGACACGTGGCTATGTGGGGGCGGAGTCTCAGACGAGTTGAGGGGGGAGGGGGTTGTGAAACGAGGGGAGAAGCAGGAAACAGCGCATTCGCCGCGGTAATTGACAACTTTCGGATGCAGGAAGGTATCATTCTTGCTGTCCCTGCTTGCCCGGAAAAGCGCCGCTCCGCTTCCGCCGCCTCCCCTTCCCAGGCTCGCCAACGCAACGCGAGGCGCCCGGTCGCGTTGGCACCCCTGCGGCGGCACGGGCTGCCAACTGCCGCTGCTGCAGCCCCGGGCTTCGTGGCGATGGCGGAACTGCGCAATACTTTCACCCCGGGACCATCTCGTGCCTTTCATTCGAACAATAGCGTGGATTGGATTATCTGCGCTCATCTCAACACTTTTCAGTCGAACATTTCAAAAATGCTCTTGCCTATGTGCGTAGGTATATACACTTGTCAAATAATCACGCATATTGGTTCCAAGTGTTTACTGTATAAGCAAGGCCGTCGAAAATAAGTGTTGGCAGGGGAGGGGTAATTCCCGAGGCCCTAACACCACGGAGGCCCTGTTACATTTCAAGACAATTTGTTAATGCGTGGATTTACCCTGATAGCATGACGAAAATCACACAAGACTGGAAACCTTAAGTTATACGATAAGCTCATATCACGTTTACAGTAATAGCCAAGGTGACTTCGTGCCAGAAAATCTGCCTAGAAAACATTTATGCTAACAGACTACAATGAGAGACAAACATATTTTTATATAATATAATAAATAAATATAATAAATATGTATATAGGCTATGTATGAAATATCTTGTTTTATCTTAGATGAGGAGGAGGCTTGGTTATCGCATGGCGGCGTAATGTTAAAAACCTGAAAGGCAATGAAATGTCTGCCGGCCAGGGAAGGTGATGTTGTGTGAGGGAGATGTTTTTCAAGATAATGAGCAAGACAGCTTCTGTTGCAGCCAGGAACTCAGATTTATTTACGCCCCTTGATGTGTCTATCTTGTTCACTTAGTTTTAGCCTGTTACAGTGGGCAAAACGCAAACATACAGTTGGCGAAACATAATCATGTTGTGTATGTTGAATAGATTGTCTCCATTTTGGTTGGAATACTAATTAAATTACCTGTGAATACAAAGTTCCGAAATCTCACGCAAGACACAGTAGTGTGTACCGTTTAACATGCAGATAATAAATAGGGTAGCTTGAAAAATATTTTTTACGTGACATATTAAATATACTTCGAGTATAATTTGATTCGGGGATATAAATATGAGAGCAGATCTGTTAGGCTCATCTACACATGCCAGTCTTTTATTTTATCTATTTATTTAATAATACAAGTCACGTCAAATTTTCCAGAAAATTATCAGGTACCGACATAAATCAGGTACACAAAAGCGGAAAGAAAAGCAACAAAATTAAGAAAAGGCTAACAAAGTTCGGACAAATTTGTCATCATTTACGGATAAAAAAAAGAGGCAAATAATTCAATAGAAATTCCTCATTGTTTCAACATTAGGAGAAACAGAAATATACTCTGCAGTCTCTAAAATTGCTCAATAAATAAACTGAACTCAATATTGCTCATTTATTTCCGAATGTGTGTCTTGCACTGCTCATGTTCTGCGTACTTCCTGTTTCTTGCTCAACCAGAAAATTATTTCAGTGTGTTTAGAAGAATAAAGAATTGTCCGAGATCAACAATGAGTCAACAAAGATTTACTGATCTAGGAACATTATGCATTGAATCAAGACTTGCGGGACATTGAATTTTGATCCTATGATTCGCTAATACGAAAATGGGGAAAACTAATTTTAAATTATTGTTGATTTCTAAGTTGATCGGTATAACATAAATTGATAGGTTTTGAAAAGATTTTTTTTTTTTCATATTTTTTTGAAAAAGTATAAAGGGATGAAAGTGATTTTTTATTTAGAGTAACCCTAAAAACAATTCGGAAAATTCTGTTCAAAATCACTTAGTGTGGTCATATTTATAAAGTATTATAATATCTTAAAGGTTTATAGTCTTTTCATTATTTAAATAGCGAGAGTTTAGAAGAGATGCGTGTTAAGCAACAGGGACGGGGGCCTTAATTTCTCTCGTAGAGCCTGCGTATGTCACTTATTTTTACTATGGACCAGTAATATCTGTATAAAATTAGTTCTAAATAATTACTAAAACAATTGTTAATTTTATTAAATAGTTAATAGTATGATAAAAAGGAGATTTTGAAAAACCAAACTAGACATTTAACTAACAAACCCTTATTAGAAAATTCCTTAAGTTTTTAGAGATATAATAGCGAATTTCGAACGCCGCGCCGTTTCGGCATGCTCTAGGCGGTATTTAAATGACGCAGTTGGCAACGCTGTGACTAGAAGGGCTGCGCATGCAGCCACGTCAGGTCTGTGAGCACAGGGGTGGACGACCTCTGTGGCTTTCCCTACCGGCAGAGGCAGTCTGTGTTTTCATGACCTTCACTGAGACATATCAAAGGCACTTTACGACTGTCTAACATTATCCTCAGCCACCTCTACTTTCTCCCCTTCGACACGTTCGCTCCGCCCCGCGAGAAGAGCAACACTCGAGAGGCGATGGCAGAAGCCCTCGTACAAAAGAAACTTGAACAGAAACGTGCGCCTTCTTCCCTTGTGGGAAAACCCACAGCTCGATAGCCGATATTCAACTGGATACAAACCTTCTAGAGAGTAAGTACTAAGTGGGCTTGATGCAGATATTGAACAGGGTTGCCGTAAGTGTTTTTAAAAAAGCAAACACGAGAGAGCTAAAGTGATCACCGCGCAGGGCGGCGATGACTGTACCGGGTCGGGTGGCGCATCCATCACGACACGTGACACCGCACCAGCTGACATCGCCGCGACCCCTCTGTGCCGTCGAGGGTGGCCCCTGGCTGATGCTGCCGCCCCTCGCAGACTGCGCGCACCAGTCAGGCGCCGAACCAACACCTTCATTCATTCACGACACAGCGCGTTCTACTGCTAAAGGTACACTTTTTTTGGAAGGTGTGAGGAAGGTGAAAGGTGCAAACCGCGTGCTGGCCTTCGTAGCCTTTCGCAGCACGCCTAAGAAACCAGGAACCACCGCACTTAGTCATTAGATACTAAAATTTCTACGATTATACACGAGCAAGCTGCAAGGCAACAACTAAGCATGTATGGCCTTTAGTCAAATAGACAACCACGTCCCGTTGGCTATTACGTCAGCCAGGAAGCAAGACTGTGCAGTCAGGAGCGAATAGTTGCATGTTATCAACAGCTTGCCAGTCACCGCTGGTCAAGACTGTTAGATCATTGTGCACTTTCCAACTTTTCAAACAGATCGCCCAGACTATTAAGGCCAATTGATTGGTGCTTTGTCCGACAGCTGTGATTGAAACAACCAAATTTACGTTTTTTTTTTTCCAAACAAGAAATTCGACGTTGAAAAACACACTTTAAAAATATTATTAGTACTTTTTTGGTGATGGGTCTATGAATTTTCGGCAGCGGGGTGATTATAAATTTAGGAAGATACATCCAATGGACTTACGATAACCTTTCAGCGTTTACTGGCGATATTTCGGCAAACCTTTGAAAACATAATTTCGGGTGTCTGAACAGGAAACGAATCTGGGTTCTACGAAATGTGAAGTAAGTGTATAATGACCAACTCGTCACTTCACTCATGTACATATTAACAAAGCTTCGCTTATATTCTAAAGACATCTGAAGAAAATCTTATCACTAGCTCTAGTAGTTTCCAATAACTTAAACACTTCATGTTTCCTTTTTGCCTTTAAGTGTTTATGCTGGCCCACTGTTAAGGAGAGCACACACTGATTCTCTACGCAGCCAGACCTCGGTAAGGCCTCGCTCCCTGGCACACCAACACACTTGTCACTGCCCGAGAACGGTCCTCTCGCCACAGTGCCTGCCCCACGGTTGGATGGCCGCGTCTCATTATATGCACGGTACATAATGGATTGGTTTATTAAGCCCCCCACGCACCAGTGCCACAAACAGGTAACTGCTTATTAACTGTTGGAAAGACTCAGCGCTTCATGTGTACAGATATTCCACTCAGTATATAAAAATCCACGACGACCCATTCCAACCTAAAAACCAATATACCAAGATTGAAATCATGGATTAAATATTAGAGGTGGTTCTAATCAATGTCCTGTTGTAGGAAATACGCAATTAACGCATGCAAGTTTCGTTGACTCAGTTACATTGAACCATTCGTTTTCCAAAAGAATTGTAAAAAAAAAAATCACTTCTAATGCAGTCGAAACATTACTCTCATTATAGAACCTTTGTGTTCGGGTTTCATTCATAGATTTGTTAAAGTTCGTTAATTGTGTGTGATACCGAATGTAAACAAACCATATGTGTCATTGCATCAACTGATGCTGACTTTTTAATGGCCAATCTCTAGTCAATGAAGGAGTCGTGAGCAGGAGACGGGAATCTGTCTACGCCATCATTAGTCAGTGGTCAGGAACAAAAATTAGGAAAGGATACATATGGAACATTATCCTTCAGACGTAAAGCCGTTTTTTCCTCCATTCATTCTGATTTTCACATAGCAAAATGGCCGACGTTTTTTTACAATTTGCATCACCTGTTCTAGTCTGCTTTTACTAACGACTGTAGGTAGTTCAGTTGTTTGAATAAAAATTAGATTTAAATATTACTGATTAATATGTTTATGTAATGATATGCCTTGACATTTCTCACCAATTTAAACTCCAATTCAAGTACAGCTGATATTTTTGTAAACAAACGGCCGCCATATTGGTACGTGTATTTCACTAAAAAAAAAAACCTCCCCTTTTGGCTTCACCCCGCTCGTCAAGAAGCGGACCTTATGCTCCATCCGGATACTTCCCTGATCTCTGGTCAGGAGCAGTTCTGGCTGGCGGGACGAGCTAATGACTAGTGGAGGGGGGTTGTGGCGGGAGTGAGCCGCTACGAGCCCGGTCAGTGCGGTGCCGCCATGGAGTAATCCATTAGGCGCTGGCTGAAGGTTCTTCCCTGTTTCCGCAGCGCCGGCTGATAAACACCGCTTTGTTTTATGCTCTCTCGTCTGTTTGTGGATGCGCTAAGCTAAATGAGGGGGAGGGAGGGGTGTTCACAGAAAGAAGCCGTCGCTCCAGGGGGAACTGCTAGCAACACGCAGTCGCGGGACTCCTGGCTCTGAGGTTACATTCCGCCAGAGCGCTCCCGCTGCTGGAGGGTGGCGCAGAGACAACAAACAGCGAACCCAGACGCTTTAAGTGTTACATCCATGGAGATAGGAATCGTCAGAAGACGGCGTGCTGTAACGTAGTTGAAGTCACTTTTTAACCTCACTATCACCATACTGTTCCGCCCAAAACATTGCGGAAATGGTGCTTGATAACGTCTGATCATAGTAAGTATGAATTAGAATATCTAACGTTAAAAACAGCCACTTTAATAAAAAAAACTTAATTTAAAACTATTTCTACACTGCAAAAATTATACTTCTGTCAATTTTTTCAGCGCCCAAACCAACATGGCGCAACATTTAGTACTTACTGTTTAATCATGAAGAAGTGTTCGCCCCCTGTTCACAACCTTGGGCCTTACATCGGAGAGATAACACACCGAACATAACCACTATTTCTACAGTAAAAAGTTATTTTACCCAAAATAAGATTATTTTACAACAAGCAAATCTGTACAAACAATAAAATCGTTGAGTATAAAAAGTCGATACGTTGGATGAAATTATTTTTAACAAAATTATTGTGGAGTCTGTCACGCTACTCGCCATAGGCTTGTAGAATTTAATAAATTAAAATTAATTTTTAACTTTATGGAAATATGATGTTCTATTTGTCTATGAATAAAGGAAAATCAATCAACTAACCTTCATTCTGACAAAACTGATCTTCCTTAGTTATATTGTATGATTAAAAAAAAATACAAAAAGTGGATTTCCTTTTTTTTTCAAAGCAACTTGTACTAACCAATACGCCTTCACAATTTGAAATCGGAAACAATGTTTCCGTTGATGTTTTGTTATTAACATGCACGCTGTCATCCCACTGTAATTATTTCCACGAGTTATCACGAAAGCGCGAAAAGTCAATGTTCGCAAGTCACAAAGACAAAGAAAACTATGTTTCGTCAAAGTGTGTATGTAGTCGTCTTTGTCGGTACAAGATCACATAAGTAACTATATTTTCTAATGACTAACAATTCAGTTATTAACATTTATAAACTAATATCTATACATATATAAACAGCTATCGACTAACCGTTTTGTAAGTGAAAAGTTTGCTTGGCACTAACCAACGAAAGAAATAATTTTTTTTGGTGAATCTGAATAGTTATCTAGTGCGATTTACAAGATCCTTACTTACCTAGACCTACCGATATCAGGAAAGCAAAAGTTTCATGGCAGAGAGGATTAAAAAAATATATATTTGAAGAAAAAAGAAACCTTATACAATTATTTAAAATAGTTTAATATTACCTATGCTTTGTTGTAGGCATTGAAGTAAAGATTTTAGCACCAATACAATTTTATCTTCCCATGAGAGGAGTCAAATGACTCCGGGAGATAATATTAAGTCCAAAAGAAGAAGATACTGGCTTCAATATTGGCCATTGCTCAATGATTACATTAAAAATATTAAGCTCGTATAAAAGTTTAACAAAGCCTTGGCCATGTTGTGAATGCCCGTGTCTACAGTCTTACGAACTGTGAAGTGAAAACTTCGACGCCAGCAATCATTCCACGCCCAGCTCATAACTCATTATGAATTTTTTTTTTGTGGTGTCGTGACTGTCTCGGAGGACCGTTATCCCGCCTCGCACGAAAATATTCTGCCTGCGGAGTAGTGAAAGGGGGGAGGTTATGGTTTTGGCCAGGGGGGGGTGGGGCAGCGGCCCGTATTTCAGGACGGCTGCAGTCACAGCGGGCCGCGCTGAGATATACAGCCCGCCGCCCGCCACAAGCCGCCAGGTAGAGAGCCTCTCTTTTTACTTGTTTACATCTTCCCTCGCCTTTCCATGCGGACTTATGAAAGAATTCGGCGTCTTTGTAAAAATACTTAAATTAATACTTTCGGTGATACAATTCAATAATTTCTGTTTAATAAATACTTTTAAACAACAACTGAACTATTTAAAGGTGGTAGGTACCCTTCAAATATGAAGCTCTGAATAGTACTGGAAATAAGTGGTAACACAGTTAAATAATAAATACTAGCAGCAATACCCGGCGTTGCCCGGTCTGAAAACAGGGTGAAGGGAACTTTTTTCGCAATCAGATGTACACGGTAATAATTGTATTCTTAATTTGAACGTCAAATGTGCAAAATAATTGCTATCACTGGCCGAACCCGCGGCAGATGTTCTGCAAGTGTATAGTTATAGCTAGCCGCCGCGAGCTCCACTAAGCGGACGGGTCTCACCAAGGAGAAGGATAGGAAGTTGCCAGGCCTTACTATATGACCGTGTGACGAACATAGAGCAATGACACACACTCACTGTTTGTATGTCTATGACCATGGCGATCTGTTATAAAAAGTAATTTACCCATGGCGATTGTTTGAAAGGTATAGAAATTGATGCCCTACTGCGCCATCTAGTTGATAGTTCCAAAAAAATGGATAGCATAAAAATCCTCTCCATTAAAAACACACTTCGTTATGCCAAATCTCATGGTGATCGGTCAAACGGTGTTGGAGTTTATCAACTTCATATATACCAACATTCATTTCATATATATATATATATATATATATATATATATATATATATATATATAAAAGATTCAAGATTAATTTCTTATAGCCATAACAGCTTTCATTTTTTGTTAAACCCCATTTTCTTGCGTGCGTAAGATAACTACATAGCAGAAATCACAACACTATGGTGAGCATACTTAGCTTAGTAAATTAAAGATGATTAAATATGGATTTTGCTTTGTATCATGGTTAAATAGACATTAGAAAAACTGTTCCTCATTGAATACTAATAATCTACTTTCGAGCGCAAATGGTTAATTTCTACGAGTGATTTCATCTCTGCATAATACTCAGTAAAGTTGAACTATTTCTGTTTGACGCTTTTTTTTTCAAGAACCACTCATTATTTCCTCCCGAAATAAAAAAGCAAGATTTCATCTTAGTATTTTTTAAAGGACGAACACATATGTTTTGTTTGATCAGATACACGTGCCAGGGAAGCCTATCATGACCCTGTACCCGTAGCTATCCAGTAAATTATATTTTTCAGCTCTTCATTTAGTTTTCGTTAAACTAAAATACATTATTGCGTACTGACAGTGAAATTTAGATATTCGTATCAGAATTATTCTGGAATTTAATCGTAAGGCAACATTTTTATGCAAAACATGTGAAAAAAGTGACATATTAACACCATTATAAATGTGAAATCGATGTTGAGGCACAGACACTTCAAAACGATTTGAATTTTTTCTGTTTTAAAACCAAAGCTAGCCTGAATATTTTAAAACATTGTAAATGTGGATAATAACGTCATTCGGAAGTCCTTAAATTTTTTTAATTATTATCCTGTGTTGTAACAATACTTAAGCTCGAACATTTCAAACAAATTTGAGGGATTAAATACATTAAAGTATGACGACAATTATAATCTTGATTACCTTCGTGTAGGTTGGTTTTCATGCGTGTTTCTTCTTACAATCATCTTAAATGGTACATGAAATACTGGTAATAAATCGCAAATCCTCTTTCGTAATTTAAACTTTGTAATATGCCTACTTTTTATGTGGTGTTATAAATGTATTTAAGGTATCAGTGAATTGTAACTTGATGTAAACTTTTGGACATACGCCATTGCTAAGCATTCAAATCAGAACGGACGCCACACAGCAGAAAAGCACCCCACATTTACGGTCTTCCAAAAATTCATAAACCCGACCTCTGCGCCCGATCATCAGTTGTAATTCCCCATGCCAGAAACTATCAAAATATCTCCTGAAAATTGTTGAGCCACTAGCAGGACAGACAGATACTTTTGTCAAAGATTCCAATCATTTTATTTCTATAGTCAAAACACTTAAAATAGAAAACTATGACACCCTGGTGAGTTTTTACGTCCAAAGCCTCTTCACCAATGTGCCAGTAGCGGAAACACTCAGCATTGTCAAGGCCAAATTGGAGGCTGATCCAACTCTATAATGCTTAGCATTGGCGTATGTCCAAAAGGTTACATCAAGGCATACACTCCCATTGCACAAATCTTTCAAAGATAATAGTGAAAATGTAATATATGTTCTAGTTAAATACTAGATGTATGTAACCTCCGCTCTGCAGCCGGGCGGCACGGCGTGCTCCTAGAGCCGCGCGGGATGAGGGAGGTACTGCAGCTCTCTTCCTCCTGGTCAGGGGGGAATACAGTCATGTATTACATTATAATATATTCTGTCATATATTATACAAATAATTATAATCATTCATGGAATTAATGTATCCGTGTGTGAACATAAGAAATATAAAAATTCAAAGCGATGACAATAACACTCTGCCCACAAACATGAAATTTGTCTGCGGGGGCGGGGCCTATGATTCCCGACGAGCGCTGGTTGGTGGACCGGGACTCACCTCCCCGAGGGACAACGAGCGGAGAGTACACGGGAGTCCCTATACTGCCACGACGGAGTACGGACGTGTGTGGCCTTCGAAGGGTCGGCACTGATTGTGTAGGCCTATGTGATTCGGTTCTGGGGCCAGGAGCGTTAACGCCGACCCCAGGGAATATCGTCTGGTATTTTCGGTAGAATGCTAATCGTAAATTTATAATTGATGTGTTAAATTCTTTATAAGTTTTACCTTTTGCAGTCAAGTTAAACGAGTGACCATATTGTAATTTAATAGTTGTTTTATTCATTGCTGATCTCGCAACCACAGTCTTGTGTCATTTACCCTGTGTCCAGCCGGAGTACGGACAAAAATATTTCAAACGACGTAATTGCTGTCATTTGACGAATACGGTGGGTTGTACCTTTTTAATTATAATTTTATTTCATTCCCATAAGATTCTTCTAGATTTTTTCTTACTGAGCTGAACACTTTGTGGAGAAGTTATTTCAGCAGGGTGTGCTGGCTAATATCTATTTAATTAAAAAAATACTACTTTTCTTTAGTACCAAGGTAAGAATAAGAACTTTAATAAAATTCACTGACAAAAACTACTTTCTGAACCTGTAAGAAGTATACAACGTTATATTATTACATTATTGTAGAAACAGCAGACCAAGCTAATTTTTATTAATAAATTTTTCCAAGAGGTTCATCCGCGGCACAGAAAATAAAGCAGCTTAAAACAGTTAATTATTCAGAAAGTCAAGGCACTGGTTTTACTCAGCAGCTCAGGTGAAACTTGCATGTTGCAATACGTCTGAATATTTCCTAATATGTTAAATTCTTCCTTGAAAATGAAAAGTTCAAATATATACTATTTTTGTTATCTAGAATAGCAATTACATGTTTTGCACATGAACATTACATCAATATATTTATTATGTACATTCACTTTTCTTTGTCTGCTGATTTCAGTAATTTGTAAAAAAAAAAAATTAAACAAGGAAAATAAAAAAAAATAAATTGCGTGGGTATGAAAACACAGACCAAGATATTATCAGTCAAGCAATATATGGTTATTATTAATAATTGAATGAATTTTTTCAAACAACAGACAGCGTGTACAAGGTTAAAAATTGTCACTTTCAATATACGAAGAGCGCTGGTTACAAAATATCCTGTGATCTGCGTAAATCTACGGCTATGTTCGTAAATTTACGTACACTGATTTCACTGACTTTGAACATTAATCCAAAATAACATTTCTGGTGTATTAACAAAACATTCAAAAACTGTTTAAGCCCACGGCAAGAACACTCTTCTTTTGCCTGCGTGGGTGTTTCCTTTTGTTTAGAACGAAACATAAGCGGGGAAGTCAAAATTACCGTGTTAGTTTCTACAAAAATTCAGTTATTTGAAATTATAAAGAACTCATCGTTTATTTTAGTTAAATTCTTCGTTGAAAAGTCCGTAAAATTTACTGTAATTTCTAACTGTGTAGCATTGATCTAAAAACCACACTTGCAAGTAAACAACATAACCAATGTTCAAATAACATAATTTTGAAATTGCTATAAAACACTGTGTTGCATGCTTGGATCACGAGGACACAGTCACACATCTGTACAGCGCGGTGTACGGAGTAAACACGATAATTCACGATTTCATGTGTGGAGGGAACGGAGAGTAAGGTAAAACTACATGACAGAAAATTATTCTTAAACGTAAGAGATATTTTCCTTGAGAAAATACTTCCATGTTAAATGAATGCCCATACTGGCAAGACACAAGCAAACAACATGTTTAATTCAATATCCCAGCGTCCCTCCGCATTCTTGAATGTTTACATCCCCGTGTATCACACGCTTTCCTCGAGCTGACAGCGCCCTATACCTGCACGCAGACAAAGGTACGTTTGAACCAAATTAATGTTTGTTTATACATGTCAAAACAAATATTTACTTGCTGTAGTAATAAAATTGACATTTTACATCAAACAAAATATGTAGATGAGTTTACAAAATCAGTTTTCTTGGGTCAGCAAAATTTTTCCTTCTACAGAATATTTGTTTGAATCAACAAAATATATTTATTTCATCAAATACAAATATTTTGTTGAGACAAACAAACCTTTCTCTGAGTTTGTGTGCCCTGTCAGTTAGAAATGACTGCTATTCAGATTCTATTTCACAGTGTTTTGCGACTGATTACAGACTTGAATAATAATTCTTCTTTGATAACCAACTGACTATCGCTGATAATAAGTTTCATCAAGCTAATCATAATCCGATCAATGTCTTGGTTGGGTTTTAGTTAAAAAAAAAAAAACAGCGACAGTTATTTAACCTACATGTTTTGGAACCTACTGATTCATAATAATGCATATGATAGCCGTGCGCATAGGAGGGAAATATATATTTTATTTCTTTTTCGGACGCATGGCGCAACAGCCAATGAGAGAGGAATAGGGTGCCATCTTGGCGGGACTTGAGAACTTTTTATAATTCCCAATTATGTTGTGCCAATAAATCTTTGGGATAGTACAATGTTCAGGTAATTCCTGCTTTAAATATAAAGTAATGCCATTACTTAGAAAAAGTAACTAGCGATAAATGCAAGTACCCAAACAAACTTGAAAAAAATGTTTTGTGTTTGAGATGGTTAGTTAAAAATTTTACACAACCCAAATTAATTTTTACATAATGATAAACTGTGTTCAAAATTTTCTGCTCAGATGTCTCAGGATTATCGTTTGGTAAGTATTATAGTGCTAGGATTTGTAATGTGGGGAGAACTAGGTTAGTAAGGGATAGCCCAATTAAGTTTTATTACAGTTTTATTGATTACTCATATTTACATTAATAATACATAATTGTACTTAAAAATGTCAGTTCACAAATCACTGACACTTAAAAATGTTTACTCTCAAGCCACTCAATGTAGATCAAGATCCGCAGTTCGCACTCCTCATTGGAGCTAGGCTCAACAGTGGTTCGCCCCTTACCTCGCGCCTGTCCACACACACAGTCTCACGCCACTCTCAGAGGGGAAGGGGGGTGTGGGTCTTTCTTATCCTCTTTGCTGATGTCGCACTTCCCTTCGCTAGGAATCCGCTCGGAACTGTCGCGGCACTCTGTCGCACTCGTCGCGGGAATCTGTCGCAAAAAACTGTCGCGGAGGCCAGTACCTGGACGCCCTTCTCGAACCGACGAGAGCGGCCGTGACGAGTCGCGTCATCCCGGGTCGACCCGACGCCCGAACAGTCGAGAAGGGTGACGTCCATTATCGCCACTCCGCGGGCCACTTACGAACCTGACATCTCGGTCTGGTCTCTCGCATCCGTAACAACTGTTATTTAATAACACTACCACCAGATGACAGACACTCCGTGAAATTTCATTGCCTAAAATTAACGGTAAGATTTTAATTGTGAAACGATTCCGCACAGGGTGCATGGCCTTGCTGCGTGCGGCCGTCGCTGTGACCAGGCTGTCGTGGGTTCTGGTACCGAACTGGTGTAAGGGCAGAAGGAGCTGCAGCAGAGGGCTTGCAGGCTGCTTCACCGCACAGCTCTCACTAGCCTTACCAGCAGCAGGCGTGACACTTCTACATCCCGCCCTCTCGGCTTCGCTTCGCTGGCTGGCTGGCCAGCCGACCACGCCCAGTGTGTCGCATGCTCGCATCACGAGGCTCTTCCGCGTCTAGAAGCTTCCATAGTTCCAGGGGCTCACACGCAGATACAGCCACACATTGGCACAGCGTGTTGTATTGACTTCATTAGTGCATGCACACGGCCGCTGACACATCAGTGCCTGGACGACAGCACATTAGTCCACAATGTCTGCACAAACATTACGCCAGCTGCATGTATGCCATTCCAAACGAATAACTACAAATAATACTTCTTACAATTAAGTTAACAGTTAATATTAATGTTTGTAAATTTACAACTGGCCTTATGCAATTAATGTCATATCTCTCATGTCCCATCTGCACGTCTCCGGATTCTAGTGCTGCATTCCGGACACACCAGCCTGATACCTACTCGCTTGGCATTTTAAAATGTGAAGCCAACCTTAACTTGTGCACAGGCTCATCAAATACATATATGGCATTCTGCAAAATAAATTTTACCCATTGTAAAAGAGCAAATCTAAAATAACTTATATTGAAATACTTCTCCCCTGCTGCTACCTTACGGTGTACTTTTGCAAATGAGCATATCTCTATTGGACCACTGCCATCAAAAAGCTAAGGAAATTTGAAATTTTTGAAAATAACTTCTAGTTAAAGTCATAACAACTGTGGCTCCCATGTTTTCCATCTAGTACACTTAAAACAAACCTGTCGGATTATGCTTGTATATCATATCTAAATTTCCTCAAGGTGACACACGAAAAACCTTGTTTTGCACATGCGAAGTTTTACAATTTGAAATACGAAATCCTTTCTCATTTCGAATTACTGTTTAGAAAAAGTTAAAATCGGTACGGACATTAATAATATTTTAACGAAAGGAAGTAACATTAACAGTTATTTGTGTTTTGTGTCAGAAATGTTTGCATCATCAATTAATCAAGTATTCTCTAAGGGCATAACTCTACTCAGTAATGTAACTTCATTTGCAAAGCCGTCGGATAGTTTTATGTTTGTGCCTAATGATGAAAACAAATGTCCGTTTTCGAAAAGTTGGAAATGTTTTGTCATTGGTCACCTACAGTGGTCGTCTGTGCTGTCGTCGTTATGTTGACCACAATACCTGTTCAGTATCATCATTGGGATCGTCTGTTTGCTGTGTTGTCCCAAGTTGTTGTCTGTCTCCAATTACTATTTTTTGTTGAAAATGCTTCGTCGCTGTTACCCCACTGTGTTCATCTGTGCTGTTATTTTTTTCATAACTAAATTCGTTCCATGGAATATTCAGTGCTGTCTAATATTTGAAGACTGGCATCTTATTATTCAGACTTGTTCTCTGTGGGTTTTGTTTTCACTTCTGTTTTGCATTATTGAATTTGTTCCATGACAAACAGTGCAAAACTGCAATGACGTACCTCCAAAGGATTGCCTTAAAACCAAATACCCCTTAAGGCCTCTTCACAATAGCGCGGCGCGGCGCGATGCGACGCGTAGCGATGTGACATCATTCGATACCAACCAATCAGAGTTAACATCGCTCGCGGCGAGCGACAGCTCGCGACGTGAGCACAAGCGACAAGACTGCCTTGCCGCGGCGGGCGACATCGCTGATGACGTTAAGAGTAAACAGCCAATCGCAAGCAATAATTCGGAGAGTTATAAGAATATCAGTTGTTAGTAAACAAACGATTGAAATAGAAGGTAATAGGTATCTGGAAAGTGATATTGATGTAAAATAATTTCCTGATGCAAGGTACCCTTTTTTTTAAAAAAAAAAAATCAGCCAAATTCAAAACAATTACAAGAAGTGTCTATACTTACAAAATCACAATATCTGCACTAGAAACGCAAGTTAGCAAGTTATACCTTAGTGTCATCGACAGTCTTTCTGCTGGGCTCAATGGTAGGCGGTGAGAATTTTTTTTTGTAACATTGGATCATCAATATGCAGCAACGCATCAAATTCATTAGGAGACATCCTCATGAATACGAAATAGTTGTCACTGTCTCCTAATCGCATTTCTGAGATAAGATTATGGTAGTCCCCTTGACCCAATCTATTTGCATTTGTGGGCCTTGTGTGCCATCTTCTGTTATTATTATTATCAAGTAATAATAAACAGAACAACACACTCTGCCTGTGAACATTTACTGCATGGCGATTTATATTCATGCCTCTTTTCACCGATGCTTAGTTACAGTACACTTGCATATGCAATGCCAGACAAAAAGGAGAAAATTTTAAAATACATCCACATAGTTTGTTTGTATTTACTTATATGTTATCAGATGTCGCCGGCAGATAGCAGGCTGTTTCAACTTTTTTTTTTTTTCGCCAGTCGTATCGCGCTGCGTCGCGCCATTGTGAAGTGTACAGCCAGCGACTTCGCGTTAGATCGCGAGGTATCGCTTTATCGCGTCGCCATATCGCGCCGCACCGCGCTATTGTGAAGAGCGCTTTAGCAAAAATCATTTATATAACTTACTACAAATATTGTAAGGAGAAAAACATAACAAAATATAAAATATATTGTATTAAATATTGTTTTATTTAGTTCAGGTGTATCTGAATACAAATTTTTAAATAGTATCATTATAAAAAAAAAAACTTTTATCAGCTTCCAACGGGTAAGCGGGTGGTTCCTAGGAAGCAATAAAATTCCAGGTCCTTTTATATAAAATCTGTCTGTGCATAAACTGCAAAGCAAAAAAAAAAAAAACTCGTCAAATATTTGAGGAGAGAGAGCGTGATGGCTCCAATTTGCTCGCAACTTATCCGGGTATGTGTTGGAGCATGACTTGATGTAAGTTTTTGGACATACGCCATTGCTAAGAACTTTTTCTGTTGAAGAAAAAAAAACACACAAAATTAAGCAAACAATTGCTGTTGTCAACAAGAATATAAACACCACAAAATATTCCGAAACAGAAATATGGTCAACAAACAAAGAAAAAACAAAGAAAAAAGTACTAAGTAAACAAAAAACACACAAATGATGAGAACACAAAAATATTGAAAACAAAATAATTCAGCACAACAGTTGAAACGAGACAAAAACACGACAAAACGAAAAGACAAAAAATACAATAGTTTAAGTCTTTTCGTTTTGTCGTGTTTTTGTCTCGTTTCAACTGTTGTGCTGAATTATTTTGTTTTCAATATTTTTGTGTTGTCATCATTTGTGTGTTTTTTGTTTACTTAGTACTTTTTTCTTTGTTTTTTCTTTGTTTGTTGACCATATTTCTGTTTCGGAATATTTTGTGGTGTTTATATTCTTGTTGACAACAGCAATTGTTTGCTTAATTTTGTGTTTTTTTTTTCTTCAACAGAAAAAGTTCTTAGCAATGGCGTATGTCCAAAAACTTACATCAAGTCATGCACTCCCATTGCACAAATCTTTTAAAGATAACATGTGTTGGAGCGAATATTGGAGTTATTATAAATCACCCCATATTTTTTTCTTCAGAAAACCAGGTAATCCATAAGAAAAATAGAAGAGACCAGTGAATAACTATTTATTTATGATATTCGTTAAATAAACTGTTTGGAAGTAATAGGATATATCAATATAATTTGTTTTTCTAAAGAAAAGTATCTAATTATATATATTTATAATAGACTAATAATAACTGGAATATGTTCGAGAAAAGGTGAAACGTTTGTGAAATGCAATTTGTTGTCCAAAGAAGATATCCTGGTAGAAAATTACTTAGAGGCAACTGAAAGTTGGTGCCTTTCTGACTCGAGCTCGGAGAGCGACCAAAAGGGAACAGGGAACAATAATAATCAGCGGAGAGGAGAGAGTGGCTAGAAGCGTGCTCAGTTTTTCGGAAAGGCGAGACAGGCGCGGACGAGGTAGGGCGGAGGAAACAAAAACAAAAGCAACAAAAAAGGAAGAGGGAAACAATGGCCGGAAAATATGATAGCACTGCAGACGAAAGTCGGAGGGAATGGCGGGGGTGATTAAGAAAATAACAGATGAGCGAGCCCTCTCACAAAAAAAGGGCAGGCCGTCTGGCAGTAAGCATTGTGAGGAGGGGGAGGTAAGATAAACAAACGGAAAGGAAAGAGCGCGGTGCTAATGGCGGAGAGAGCCAGGCCTCGCGACTCTGGCCAGGCACAGCCCGGGCGGCTGATGGCTCCCCAGCCGAGCCGGGCGGTCATCAGGCCCTCCTCCAGCAAGACACGTGCGGGTCACCGCCTCCCAATCAGCCCGCGCCGCAGTCCGATCACGTCAGCTCCAAATAGCTCAAACTTACCCTCCGTTACCGCCGCCATCCTCTTGATTGATGCCGCGGTGTGTCTACGATTCATTGACTTCCGATCAGTCACGAACGTATCCGAAGTGGCAACATTTCGGTCGGAATAAAAACACCATTATAAGTTTTCACCATCTAAAAGTGTATTTTAATTGCTACTAACGTAACCTAGCCAACCTTTCATTTCAGTAACGATGATCTATTCGAGCAAAAACCTAACTACCCAAAAAGAAAGTACCATTTTCCCCCGATAATCTAATAATGTAACTCATTTAACCTATAGTACCTTGTACTTTTAAAACAGCAATTAAAAAAACTCTGAGGATGCACGAAAACGGATCGTTGGGGTGGCTGACATTCAGGGCCAGCAGAACACGGGATATCCACGTGTAGGAGTACCGACGTGAAGAGCGAGCACCAGGTCGCAGTCACTGGACGGGAGTTAGCGTGAGCGCCACGCCAGAGACAGGAGTCAGCCGGGAGGTGGGGCTGGTTGGAAGCGTGACGTAGCGTGGCTTACTGCGCGGCTGTCACATCTGCGCCGCCCCGTGTGAAACAACATGCTAGGCTGTCTTTACGCACTCCACAGCGACCTTTCTCCTATACAACCATACCAACTTATATACCTCGTCTTCTGCTGTTACGTATGGTCTGAAATAAAATTAATTCAATACCATTTGAAATACTGTGCCCGGCAGATAACTTGGCGTCTGAGCTTCATAGTCTTGTCTAGGGGGGGGGGGGGGGGCGAAGAGAAAGTGTGCCGGTTCATGTTTCGGCACTCGTAAAATAGTAAAAATATTTTTGTTTTCTGTACCTAATAATTATTTCATATTGAGTCTTATAATGTTTGCTTGTGTTTAATTACATTTTAAACTTAATTTAGTTTTTTTTATTTAATTTTATTAATGATATTTGCTTTAAATTTTGTATTATATTCCATTAAGGACACAATTCTATTTTTCGTTTGGCTTCAGTCAAAGCCTTCCATTTCTTCGCCGGATGTCCTGCGCTAGCCTAAGAGTTTTTTTTAGTAACGCCCGCCTGTCCGCCGTGTCCCGGCGTGCTGCCCACGTGATTGTCAGCAGTTGCTTGCAGTTTCACCTCGCTTCTTCGCATGATTTCATATATAAAATCTGTAATCTTGGTCTTTTTTTTCTTCCCTGGAGCATTTTTTGGTACCATCCACGCAACCTGGTGGCAGTTCGGTAAGCTTCCGATGCTCCATTGTTTCATAATTACTTACCCGCTTCGTCCGTTGTTCTCGGCATTCGCCAAGATGGCTCCAGTCAGTGATGGTGATTGATTTATGTACTTATTCCCACCATAATTTCTTTTTTAGACATCTCACGTAGAATTTTGGAAGTGTTGTTTTTAATTTGGTTTAACACGATGAAGTGAAGTTCAGTGTAAATTTCTTCAGCCTCCTATTTCGGTAAGTCACGAGAAAGCATGAGAGAGAGAGAGAGAGTGAGAGTTTTTTTATTTGTTGTTGCCTTTTTAGATTTAATATTTGTTTTTCTGCAACCTTATGTTGCAGGAGGTTAACGTTTTGGATCCTCTTCAAGTTCTTTACGTTCATCACGTTTTGGGTTATTCTTTAACCTGGCTTCTAAAATATTGAATTGAATCTACGTCCTTGTCGGCCCGGGCAGCATGGTTCTGCGCCGGCTGCTGTACAAGTTTTCGTCTTGAACTAGAGGTGGGTTGTTACAGCAATTTTCGGTATCTGTTCCAACCTGATACTGATACAGTAATGTACTAGTTACAATTATCTGATACTTCTGTATCAGATAGAGCAGTAGCGGTCCCAGGAAGCAACAAGGTATCAGCATTCTCGTTACAGGTTACACATCCTCCGTGCCGTCATCACCAGCGTAAAAAAGGTATCGGTGTCTCTGATACATTATTTATCACGCCCGGTAATTCTCTACTTCTGTTACGCTCATGCCCGCCTAAATACTGCCAGTATCAATCAGTTCAACATTCACTGCAGTTCGTCCTGGCCGTCTATTACCACGTACATTGTTGCGGGCTGTCATGCTCTGTAGTTAGTATCTTTATAGTGAAATAAGGAATGGATAAGTGCAGGAAAAATACTTCATTTGTGTGGAATTTTTTTCATGGAAAGTAATGAGTTTGCGAAGTGTAATTTGTGTAAACAAAAACTGAGTTATAATGCAATACTATTTGTTAAATAGTGACTGAACTTGCAAAGTGTTTTTTTTATATCGATATTGGCACTGCTATCTGCCTGATGTAATTCAAATGTCTATTGATATAGTATGCTCACTAATGTACCTATCTGTTTTTTTTATTTTTAATTTTTAATAAAATCGTAAATTTTTAATATATGAAAACACTAGTTACTAATTGTTTTCAAAAAAATAAAGTCCATATGTTGATTATATCTGTTATTAGGGTCAACTGAGAATTTATTTGCATTTTCATAGTTATTAAGTGCACAAATATAAATATTATATCTTTTATTAATGTACTTTTTAATATTAAAATTTCATTAGTTTTATTATTGAACGAGACGTTGTTTTAGCTTTGCTCCCTAGATTGTGGATCCACATATATATCACCTAAGGATGATGGATCTAGAACCAGTGTCCTTGCTCTTGTATCGCTATTAGCATACTAACTAGAGTCTTCAGTCTTCGCAAGAAGCACGCACTGCGCACTGAGCGTACTTTGAAGTAGGACAATAAACAAAACGACTTGTAACAATTTCGCTCTGCGCCTCTCCTTCAACACCTTCCCCTGCGCTTCTTCCCTTACATTCTTTCCCTTCTTTATCCCTTATTCGTCGTGCCGCTCCCTCCCCTTTCAACAAGCTCCGCCCAAGTGACAGTCATCTGCGATCGGGTTCTGCGCACGCGCACATTGGCCGTGGTGTTGTTCCAGGCGAATTCTACACTGATACTAAAGTACTTGATACTTGAATAGTGTACTCGTTTGCCGTTCCTGATACAGGCGCGTATCAGTGACAAAGTATCAGGAAGATACTCTGCGACCCACGTCTATCTTGAACATGTCACGGATAATTCTCATCTTCAGCTAAGTCCGTTCTTTTTTTTTTATGAATTTTTATTATTGCTTGTCGTCCAAACGTTTCGTCACCTAACGCTTACAAAAGAAAAAGATTTTCGTCGCCTAATGTTGGGCAAAATATTTTAATTACCTAATGTTTCCAAAAGACTTTAATTACTTAAATTAAGTATTTTTGTAAAATGTTTTGTTTTGTTCCTAAATATTTTTTTAATCTACATTTAAAGTTATAGACTCAATTAGTAAAATCTTAATTATGGATAAAATATTGTTTTGAAATCTGTTATAAAAACTAAATAACTAATATCAAGTAATTTTTAACATTTTTAGCCTGTAATTTGGGTGCACCCTAGGTTTACTATTGATAACAAATATTCAATTTGTTTACCTCTTCAGATGAGTCATTTTTTTTGTTTAGCTGTAAATGTATTTTCTAACTAAATATATCACCACTAATAGATGAAGATACGTATGTTGTTATCATTTATTAAGCTAAGTTCCTCTGGACATACGTTATTATTATTGATGAGGTGTATTCTGTTGTGAGGCTGGTTTATCCTGACACGTTTCCAGTCAAGCATTTTACTTACATAAACAAATAATTTTATAATATCAATATTAATTTCATTATAATTTGGTAGCAGTAACAGTCAAATCAAATCAACTAAAAAATAACAAACAACCAGTCGTCACAAAAGCGATACACTTTTGTCAAGGTCAGCGGCCAGGTTTGTACTATCAGCACAGAAAACATTCGGCGCGTGACTTCCTACACTACGTAAGTCTGTATTCACGCCCCCTCAAGCGCCGCGGAGTTGCTGCCGCCCGAGGACCGACAAGACATCGACTGGGTGAGACCTCTCCGAGTTGTAACCCAGGATATAGACAGTTCAAGTGAAAGCGTCGCTGGAGTAAGCATAAAATCTTTCAGAACGAACATTAACTAAAAACGACGGTTCAGCCACAAGGGCAAAGAGGGCGGGCATTAGCAAACTCCGTGAGGGCCGAGCGAGCGGAAGTATTGACACAATCTCGACACTATCAGGACACTATCGCGGCCAGATCGCTACACAGTTTGGACTCTAACTCTACCTACCGCCGGTAACGAAGAATCGTAGCCGCAAAAGACGGTGAACTTACGCGTTACTACGGGAATGCGGAGAGAGCTTCACATGGTACCGGGGGAAGAGTAACGAAAACCTACCCATAAACATTGACAGCGTTACACGACTAGTTGCGTGTATATATTTGTAACCTCTGGTATTACATTATGTGTAACATTGAGTAATATTGAGATTAGCTATGTTCCTTGTATCTTTGTAAATGGTAAGTATAGCCTTAGTAGTTGAAATTGACGGCGTTTTTATCGTTAGCTGTGACGGGCGCACGGCTCACCACAATTAAGGGTATTGTTTTGTTTTGTTTAAATGTTCAGGAATCGAGCACGTAGCGTTAATTCGTGCGTTTTGTGTTCTAGTGGGAACTTACCACAGCAGTTCGTCTCCACGAGAACCCGACTTGTTTAAGTGTTATGTCAGTTTGAGAATCAATGCAATTCCTTTTGGTGTTATTAAGTTGTCAATAAATTGTTATTGGATCGAATTTAACTTGGCAACTAATTTCATAACCACCCGCAAACGTCTTTTTTCCCCCTTTGTTAGGGTTTTCCTTTGTCCTTAGTAAAACCCGCGACAATATGATTTGTTTAATGTAAGTGTAAAGTTCTCTTTCCATGATAATTGATTGTATTAGGTGACGAAAAACAAAATTAAGTTATAATTAATTACTATTATTACTATTCGATTGTCAGCATTCATAGTGTACAAACAATGCAGAACATATAACTTACAATGTTAAACTTTCCATTTAATCAACTTTCGCGCTTTTTTGGAGTAATAGCATTGTATACCATAGAATAAAAAGTTTTTATTATTTCCCGCTCTCCGCTATTTACCACTTTACCGCGCCTCTGCGAGCTGCCACCTTCGCCTTCCATTTTCGGGTATACACTGAAGGGCGATATTTTCCTAACAGCCACTACACGGCTCTCGGCTACGTGTCGCCTGCTTACCCCCTCTTCTTTCTCCGGTCCCGCTGTCCCCGCACCCCCGCGCTGAGCACGCCAAGATAACTGCCGGCCACAGTAATACCACTGGATAAGCACATAAAGTGCATCAGTTGTGAAATTCCCGAACTTCTTAGGAAATATTGCTCAAGTGACCTATGAATTAAAATTCTTTGACACATTTTTCAAACTTAATTAATGTGAAACCAATAAATAAACTATTTTCTTTAACCCCCCTCTTTTTTCTTCTAAAATGATTTGAATAGTTGTAAAAATTTACACTTAAGTGAGGTAATTTTTCTGGAACTAGTTGCATAAACATTACATTTAAAGCAAAGTACTTTTGCATATAAAATTTTCAGATATATAGAGGAAAAAATTTTCAATGTGAATATCACTTACAAATTAAAAGGGAAAAATAATTATAGCCACTTGTATGTCGTTAAATTTAAGGGACTTCTGAAGTACTTTGAGCAATATTTGGGGAATTAAGTATAAAGTTGGGCTACATCATGTTAAAAGTATTCGACTTTACTCTACATTTTTAACAATGAAACTAATTTACTAAAATATATAAGTTTTAAACATATATTTTAATTAGTGTAATCCACTCACTTTTTGGTAATATGCACTGATTTCACAGTGAACTTTGTTAGACACAGATCTGCTGCGGTTAGCTGATGACTGTCATCAGGGGCGCAACAACAGGGGGGGGGGAAGGGTATTTTGCCCCCCCCCCCCTGAAACCTTGATGTGGGGGCAAACGGGGGCAAAGAAAGTGCTGTGTAATCAATTTTTAGATAATAAAACTGCTTAAATAGCACCATTTTCCTCCTTGAAATACAAATTTTCCCGGAGGAGGACTCCCGGACCCCACGCTTCAATAGGAAGGATCGATGATTCTTTATAAAATGGTATATTGCCCTCCCCCCCCCCCTCCTTTGGAAATTTAGTTGTTGCGCCCCTGATCTGTCATGGAGGCACCCCGGCAGCACAGCAGCACAGTAGCACCTGGGCAGCACGCAGCGCCTCCTGAGCGCGGGTGCACATGGGCAGGCGCCACTCCCGACCCGTCACCGCTGACAGGGCAAGGACCCGCCATAAGCCTGTGTGGACTGCGCCCAGCCTCCTCGTGGACCAGAACATCGTCTCAAGTTCCCGGGGAATGTTCGGCGCCGCGTTCAACCAATAGCGCGCGGCGTTCGCCGAGAAATACGATCGCCGTGGTCTCAGGTCGCGCCGGGCGAGAGGAGGTGGGGCGGTACCTCGTCTCGAGTCTGCCAGGAGCGGCTGGCGACAGCCCGCCGAGAGACAACAAATGGTATTCTTATATTACCACAGCCGCGCGTTCACACAATACTGCTTTATTTTAACACGAAGGGAAAAATCCTTTTCACGTCATGACAGACCTTCAGACTATTGAGGACGCCGTCTACCGAGGCACACTTACGGTTTGTAATGCTTCAGGAAAAACCAAGCGATGTAAAAACTGCTCAAGATATCAGCGTGGAGTCTGCTTACGAAAAGAGTATAAGAATACGCTAACGGCAAACGAGTAGTTCTTTTTTCCGTATTTCGTTTCTAGACTGTAGTTTTATAAGTTTATAAATGGCTAAAATGCGTGTTTTCAGGATAATTTTTAAGCATGGAACACCTGGAATAGATTTTTGAAAGCAATCATCGACTTGCATTACACCTTTATCTTAAATTCTTTCTTGTGTAATTTTTACCGCTCAAATTTCATAGCTGTCATATGCACGACGAGAACACTGCGCACCAGTTCACAGCCTTGCGCTTAGAGGCGACACCGCGGTAGAAGCACCTGAGAGTGTCGCACTTATCATCCCGCCTCACTGACACAGATACACCCTTGACTTTACCGGAAAACACAAGCGCTTATCTAAAACAACGAGCGTTTCAGCTTCGGTTACATTAAGATTACGGATCACTTTACACCCAATGCAAGAACTGACAAGGATCTCGCGCGAGCGTCTTGTCTAGACGTAACACCGGGTACTCTGTCAGTCAGTAGTCATCACTATGATGGGCAACACATCAGTAAACTAACTCTTGTTTCGCACACGTGTTTGAAAAGGACAAAAACGGTTTTATATCTACATTTCTTTTTCATGTCTGCATCACCAATTTAAAAAGAAAGAATGTTACAATAAAGTTAAGATATTTTTAATCAGATGTTTGATTAACATTCAACCGCATATGGAAAAATAATTTAAGCTCTATGAAAACAGTTTTCTTCTTTGAGTAATGCAAAGATTAGAACTTGTAACGTGTAGGACCCAATAGTCACGTAACGACACAACACTTCGTAAAAACTTACAATTTTTAAAGCACGACATATTGTTTAAACTAAATTAAGTGATATTATTTTATAATTTTTGAAGTAAAAACTTATATGGGAAGGTTTGGATAGGGAGTAAATTCATGTAAGTCGTCATCGACAAGGTCACGTGACGTGTTAACGATAACACTATATCTGTTCCTATTAGTGTTCAAATTGTGTTTTTGTTCAATTTTAATTTTACATCTTAAGTATACGATTACTGTGCAGTAATAAGTGAGTATAAAATATATTAATATTCTGATATAGATATATAGTTTGAATAACGAAGAAAACGGAGTCTTTGTAGCAAATAACCTTAAAATTAAGATCATCATTATTAATTTTTTTTAATACATACAATTACTGTGAAATGCGTATTTTATAGTCATTTAGGAGTTATTTTACTAACGTGATAAAACTAATTTGTTGTGTGATAATATTTTTTTTCGTAAAATGATTTACAAGTTTTAATTTAAGATCAAACAATTAATTTGGATATCCAAAAATAACTACAGTTTGTTTATAGTTTTATGTTTTCACTTCTGTCGGCAGTCCTCATGACTGCTTGAAATTTTTTTTATGTGTTATAAATTGAGTAACAGCTCAAGATACTTTTAATGGTTTTTCTGTATCGACTGTTTTGGTAAAAATAAAATTTACCGTAAGATAATATATATTATGTCAATAATTTGAGATTCTTAGGAAGCAACTGACAAGCTACAATGAACATTATCATACCATCTATAACGCCATAATCACGTTACAAGTAGTTCGAACCCGTGGCCTCTGTCTCAGAAGGTGAGTGAGGCTCCAATGAACTGCACGACGGGAGATGGGCAGGTAGAGAATTAAAAAGGTGTATACAAGTGGTCGTTCATAGACTACTCTCGCACTATCATTGCACCAATTATGCCAAACCCTTTTTTTCTCGATTAATTTTAATTGAAACAACAGGCGGTAGTTCGTGCCTTGTACGAAGTGGTGTCAGTGACATGGCTTCTGGCGCACGCTTTCTTTACGCCTAGGTATAGTAAATCCATTTATACACAGCCTAGAATTTCTACTGATGAATTACCATCTTGTTATTTTAACTTTTTAAAAGATCGTATTCGTAAATAGCCAAAATGTACAAACACTCTTACATGAAAATTATAATCTACAGCAATAATGTTCCGATCAATGCTTGACTCTTAAACGCCCTGATTTCTGAATTCTTTTTGTTTCGATGGCAAGAAAAAGTAATTTTCAAGGGTTTTGCGAGGCATAGTTTTGGTGCACGAATGCTTTAAACGTGATGAGGGTTTAGTTTTGGTAGGTTGTAGTGTGTCTCCCGACGAGACGGACAGGGCATGGACCGCTCTTCCATCGGGTGACTCGCAGGGAGGCGTTTAGCGGCAGTTTCAAAATGAAAATATTTATTTGTGAGTGTAAACAATTGGAAAATAAGTTGTAATCAGTAACAATCTGTACTAGCAGAATGAAGTGAGATAATTAAAAAAATATATATTGAGCATGTTCATTGTTCTGCTACTGCATGATCATAAGTTTTATAAATAAAACTTAATCAACTTTGATTAGGGACTAAAGGTTTACCGGCATAGTTAAGGTTTGAAAGAATTATTCTAAATACTTAATATTTTGGTTCGGAAACTCATTAAATTTTGCATCTAACATTCCAAATTTTTCCGGAGGGGCCCCGGACTGAGGTAAGTATGATACATCTGTTCGCCCCCCACTTATGAAAACGTTCTTATGTCCCTGGAACGTTATAAATAATTAATATGTATAACAAATTTTTCAATGTAATGAACGTGGTTCAGTGTGTTTGATGTTTTCGAAGTAATAAAATTGATTATTACTTTACATTATTTTAATAATATTTACATTCAGAATAAATTATTATGCTTATGTATTTTAAACAGTCATATAATAATGCAATTTCTAATTACCATTTAAGATTTTTTGTTTTTTAGCAATATATACATCAAAATTAATTATTATTTGTTTTTTGATGGGATTAACAATGTAAAAGTGCACTGAGATAATACATGCAAATGCTCTTTTTTTTTGCGTAACTAGGAAATCGTTATGTATGTTCAAATGAAGGATGCAATTTTACGATACCATATATATTTATGGTATACATAGTACGTCGTAGTGGTATGCAAAAAAAAAGGAAGGGGGCCTACTACCCCAGCTGCCCAGGGGCCCACAAATTCTCTCAGCGGCCCTGGTTGATAGTGTTTGGTTAAGTGCCACATATTGAGTGAGTGTAGTTACTGTTCAGAAGGTAGTTTCTTTGTGATGTAACTGATCTACGTGGAGGATTGTTGCGAGTGTATTGCAAGCGGCAGGCACTTCGCAGAGAAGGCCGAGTGCGCGGAGAGTAGCGCATCGACAGCCCGCAGGTGTGACCACCGGCACAGAGGTGGCTGGTCGATACTAATCGAGGCTGAGAAGTGAGGGTCGACCGCTCGCCTCCAGGGACGCAGGCCGGGCCCTGTCCCACTAGCGACACTCCTGCCTCCCTGCACGACTCGTGTTGTGTACGGCCAACTACGTCTCGTAGGCACAGCGCAACCACCATTTCAAATCCATTCAATACAACGTGATTTCATTCACCATAATACACGTAGTACCCAAAATTCTAACTTGATAGAAATTTTTATGTGCTACAGTCCATTAACATGTATTAATATTTTAAAAAAGACAAATGTTCATATCACTCAATTTTGCTAAATCACACTTGTGATAAAGTAGCTGTTAATGTCGATTCAATTATAGCAAGAACTAAAATAGTTCTAAATATAGAACAGTTTGTACTTAAAATCTATAAGTTCTAATATAAGATAGTGTAGTTTTGTTTAATATGGACATTCTGGGAGCCTTTCACTTCACCAAGGAATATTGCCTTTGCATGCCACAATTAATTACTGTCGGCATGGCTGATAACCATTTGTGAATAAATATGTTATTAAGTAAAATATCCATTTAAAATGTACTATTTTTAAATGATTAATAAATATTTACCTACTTTTTGAAGTTATACTTCTTTAGGCGCGTTATGAAAAAATGATGACATTGAATTTTTAAGATGCGCGCGCATCACTGTAACACAAAATTAACAGGTTGAATTTGCCCGCTAAACCGCTCATTAAGTCTCAAAATAAAGCTACCAATAAAATAGAAATAGAACCTCTATTAGTCGCGCATGTTGGCACGCTCGTCGCCTCTGATCACTGTTTTTATGTTTATAATATTTATCCACATGTTTCTAGTTTCTACATTCACAACACGTGTTTTAGTTTAATACAAGTGCGAATTATATATGAGCTAATAAATTATATTCAGTAGTGATTTAAATTGAATATTCTGATTAATATTATTTACTATTCGTAAATATTAGTAAATAATTGTGCTTATATACTTTTTCAAGTGCTCCAATATAACTGAGGTTAACTATCCGTATGTATTATTTATTGATATAAATTAAAATATTATTTAATATAATTAATACTAAATATTATTTAATTATTAATGTTAAATATTTAATAAAAAAATTTGTGATCAAAATTAAAACCGAAATTTAAATTAAAATATTAATTGTTAATATTGATTATTAAATTGAACAAATAGTAAATATTTATAAAAATAATAAACAAATTTAATGAAAACTTTTTGATAAAAATGAAAAGTGAATATTAAATTAAGAAAATAATAAATATTTAAAAAACGAATAAACTTAAATTAAATGTTTGATTTCATTATTATCATTTGTTTTCTTTTAAAATATTAAATAATCAATAATAAATATTTACAATTAGGAATCTTATAATATTTAGTACAAATTATGTCATATATATTTATTATCCCCTAAATTTTATTTATTTAATTTTTCAAATTTAAACTGAACACTACTGACTGTCTTGACCATCATTTTCTAGCCCTTTTATTATTTAATTGTAATTAATTATTTGCATGCAATTAAAAACTATTTTTTAATGATGCCAAAGAAGTATAACCACTCACGCGCTTACATAAGTACACGCACCCATTTTTTAATGTCAGGAGGTGTCTGCTATTCGCTGTGGTGACTGAATATTTTTACGTAGGCTGATTTAATGCTTTCATAAAGGTGTTTATTCCTATTATAGGTATTAAACAAAAAACTTTGAATTTATGTCTACAAACGTATTTTTATAAATTATCCTCAGACGTCTTAAATTTTTTGACTTTGTTTTAAATGCATGTTAGATGCAAATACTTTAAAACTTAATACCTTTATTTTAAATCATAATAAGACAATAAATAGCACAATAGTAGTAGAGGAAAGTATGTATGTACGAGGACAAGCTTCAGGTGAGAAGCCGACCGTCATATTGGATTGTGACGTCACGGAGGCCATTTTGGATGACCTTGACCTTTAACCTGACCATCATAATTTGCCAAATATGACCCAAAAATGTCCAAATTTACGCTAAATTCAACTAAATCCGCAAAAAATTTGAATTTTTAAGGAAACAATTCCGTCAAAATGGCTCAAAACATTTGAAAAATAATTTTTTTTTTCTGCTGTTTGTACGGGGAAATTCCCGATTTGAGGGAAAATTTCCCGCTTTAGCCCTCAAAAATGTCAACGGCTTCAAAAGTCCCCTAAGTTGCTTAAATTCCCCAGCGACAAGCCGCCAAGGTCATGACCTTGTCAATTAGGATGCCATAACCGCCATATTGAATTGTTGTGTAACCGTTGCAATTATCGTTACGGCCACCAACTTGTAAATCAGTAATTCGTAAGCTAGATATTTGGAAAAACTTTTAAAATACATTAAAAAAATCCTTGATAAAATTTTGATAAAATATAAATTTAAAAACATTGTTGCAATTTTCGTTATGGCTGCCATATTGAAAATCCGTAATTACTATCAGAAAAATTCGAGGATTCTTTTAACCTTTATATAAAATCACTCAGCCATCTTGGATTATGACATCACAAACACCATCTTGAAAATCCGTTATTATTTAGCTAGAAAATTGGGGAAAAATTTAAAATTAAAAACAAATAATTAAGAAATATTTTATAAATTATTGTGTTTAAAACGCACTTACGTCCTTGGTTCAAACCCGGTGAGGGCAAAAATAAAAAATAAAAATACGGCAATGGATCCTTTCTCCACTGAAGCAGCTGACAGACTAACTTCCCACCACTAATGTCAGGGTATATGTATATTGTCAGCTACAATGTCATGCCAGCCATCTTGTTTCGTTTGCTACAGGCCACCATTTTTTGGCTGCTAGAGTGCACTATCGCCATATTACTTTAATTTTATCCACTAGAGTGCAGTTATCATTTATTATTTCTGTGGAGCCCGCCATCTTGACATTTAGACGCCATATTGGAAATTCATAATTCTTTAGCTAAAAATCCGGGAAAATTTCTACAATTCATTAAATAATCTGCATTTAATATACTGACTGATTGCATTAGTTCCTATCCTCGGTTTAATACTTGACCGATACAAAAAGGTTAATTTAGGTTAAAAATACTCTTGTTCAATAAAATATGGTGAAAAGCCTAAAAACAGGTTAGTTTCCAATCCAACCAGCCAGTAGTACGTCGATGAGGACATATTGACTGCAATCTTGGAAATTCGTAATAAATAACCTAGAAATTCGGGAACATTTCCCAAAATCATCAAAAATCACACATTAATTTACTAATATAATTGATGGATTCATGTCCTTGGTTTGATCTTTCATCAATGCAAAAAAATATTATAGACGAAAAAATTATTCAATAAATCATGTTAAAATTCCTATAAGCAGCTTAAGTTCCTCATATAACAGCCTCCTATAAGCCGATATGACCACCATCTTGGAAATTCGTAATTTCACTGGGGAATTTGGAAGCCATTGACATTTTTAAGTACTAAAACGGGAAATTTTGCCTTAACACGGGAATTTTTCGCTCGTAACAGAGAAATTTAATATTTTTAATTTTTTTTTTTTAGATTTATTGGTAGAAGTTTTTTCGTCTAAAAACTGGAAAATATTTGTGGATATTGGTGAATTTTGGGCAAATTTGGACCAATTTTGGGTCATTTTTGGCAAATTTTGAAGGTCAAGGTCATCACAGATGGCCGCCGTGACGTCACAATCCAAGATGGCGGTAGGCTCCTCGGCTCCTCAGCCTGAAGCCTGTCCTCGGACATACTTTCTTATTTTACTCACAATATTATCCAAACCTTTTAATTCCTCATTTTACGAGATAAACAATCATTCCGAATAACTCACTAACTTGAATGTCATAAGTGATAATTTTCATACAATCTATCTGAATCATGAAGGTTTATAGCTGTCTACTTGTCTTCGTTTACCACTCCGTCGTGGAGAAATGCGTGTTTAATGTTCGCAATGCGGCGCGAGTGTGAAACATTACGACCAGCGCGCGGGGAACGCAGTCCATTTGTCAAGATAGAGATCGGCACTAGCGCTGGCGGAGCGCTGCCGTGCCTGGCCGCTATCGCCGCATCGCGGGCAGGTCACAAGTGTCGCGCCACTTGCACTGGGCGAGCAGACACGCATCTGCCGTGCCGACTGTCACACACGTCTCACTGGGGAGACCCTGCGCCAATCCCGAACAGCTCTGGATTCTGCCCTGGTGTGCCCCGCTCAGAATACACTGGCGAGATAACAGCTCGGAAAAAAAAAATACAAAAAATATATTAAAAAATTTTTTTTATGAAAATCTACTACGTTTGCCATCATTGACTTTGATGTAAAATATATATATAATTTTACAAACCGCGAACGTATAATGATATGTTTTGAATTTTGTCGAGGCTTAAACTATTATCAGAGGATTGATGATCAAAATACCATCAGGTAACGAGTATTTACTGCAGAAAGCGTAATTTATGTTGACAAGTTCTTTACTAAAGATTTACGTTTACGGCAATAATTTCGTGAGTGCATTGCAAAGTTTATTAAACAACAATGTGATATTAAATGAGTTTTTGTAATAAAATCAGTTTAAATTGAATTTCGTAAAGAATAGTATGTGTTTCAATTAATTATATACAAAAATTAGTACAATATGTTATATTTTTTGTGAAATTAACTTTTATAAATGAGCAATATTTATGTTTCTTTAAATAAGTTATTGTCTAGAAAAGCACAATCATGCTTCTAGCTGTAACCTTCAAAACATTGTAGAATGTTTGTTTTCACCTCAATGACTCTAAGCCAAACACAAAGAGCTTATTTTCAGCCAGCAGGACTCACCGACAAGTTTCGCGCCTCATGAAAGATGCAAGCCTCGAGTATTCCAAGTGGTTACTTACCTGGAAACAGAAAAAAAAAATGTACAAATGATAAACAGGAAAAATATCATTACGAAACAGTTTACACTGCATGCCATAAAAGAACCATCAAAATATTTTATATTATTACCTGTTAAAAAGCTAAGCTTAATAAAGTACTAAGTATGATAGATCTTGTTTATTTTTTCTTGTAGCTAAAGAATATTGTAGTAATATGGTTTTACGAAAGTTTAAATATTTTTTAATGTTTTTTTTTTTTAAATTTTAATACGCTTTATTATAGAAGATAAATACATGTTATTTGTTAACCCCCCAAAATCGGTATGAAAATAAATTTTATTTTAAAAATAAATATATGAACTAAATACATTTTTAAAAAGTAATTACAGACATACACATAATCATCTTTACAACCATACAGATTACCTGCGAATATATTTTAGTTTTTAGTAAGTAAGCTTAAATTTCAAGAATAAACTTTTAGCTGATTACAGACTTATTTTTTTTTAACGTTTATTTGCGCTGTTTTGGTACCCTCGGAAATTATTTATAGGTTGGAAAGAAATTCTATTTTTACCAAAGGCCATTTAAGATAACATTTGAGGCAGCATATGTATAGGTACATAAAAATATTCTGTTAGCGCATTGTGGTTGATCGCGAGAAACTGACTGTTCGGTAGACTTTGAATCATTTTGTTCATGACTAGAGAAGCTGAATAATCCAACACACACTAAATTACAAAATGCCTCTTATTTGCCATAAATAACTACGCTGGCTAAATATATTTCTCCCAGCAGTACAGTGGATTGCAGTCTATGTTGCCACGAAAAATCTCCATGATAAATAGAACCAAGTATTTCTTACAAGAAAAATGTGACTGCAGTAAGGTATGACGGCGCCAACGGTTTATTCCTAGCAAACAGTAACCATTTGCAAGTGAAGCAATGACCTCACATGACCAGGCCATTCAGGACGCGTTTGCTTCTACAGAATGGCCGTGATTATTGTGCTAACAGTAAACATGTGCCTGAAAGTATTACAACTAATCATGAAGCAAAGTTAATGCTACAGTATTTTAAGATTCAGCTTGACTCGAAATCTTTTCTTGAATAATACAAGGCCCATAACGATAAATCATTATAGTAAAATTGGTGTTGCAAAGATTTTTTTTATTCTTCCTCCTGCATCATGATGAAAACGTAAAGCTGAAGTTATTGAAATCATGTACAACACACCCAGGCGTTACACACATAGTGGGCGGCGCTAAGGCGTGACTCCTCGCGAGTCAGCGAACACGAGGTTCCCCCGCAGTGGGAGGACTCAACGCCCAGGCTACCCGCTGCGCACTATTGCCACGCACCTGGGGGACTGAGTGCGCCAGTCACACGCACAACACTGCTGTGTGAGAGTCCATTACTCAGCTCGTGCTCAAAACTGCGTGGCAGTTACTTCACTTCATCACTTCATGGGCGATAGAAAATACCTATATTCGTCACACACAAAAATTACTGTTGAAATATAGCGAGCCAGATGCTTGTGCTGATAACAAAATGTGATTTTTGCGAGGACATTAACTGTTTCATGGCTTTCATAAACACCGTCCTTGCTTGAGAAGTTTTTCGTGTTTTTCTATAATGTAATATTAGGCCACATGGCCCATGAATAATTAGTTATTTTTGTAGTTATTTGCACGACTTTGTCGCAAACAAATATATTACAAAGATTTTTTTTTGTAAAATAAAATTGCTCTTGAGACTTCAGTGACAAACATAGTAGCCATGAAAAATAACGATGCTAAAAGTTATATATGGTAGCTAAGGAACGCGCGGATTAAAAATAATTTTGTCAAAGAAAGCCTGACAAGATCTGCCAATCTATTCTTAACGCTATGCCCGGCACATTAATACACATGTAAAGAAACAGTTTAATTCCCAAAGTTGTTGACCTCAGGTAAGGACTTCGTGGCACGGACTGTCAGTTGTGGCCCACCCTGTATCTCTCAAGCCGCGCCGCTTCACGAGCTACAAGTCAAACAAACTCCCACTCCAGACCAGAGAGTTTTCCACGAGCCGCGAGCCAGTCCCGGAAATTCCTCCTCCCCCGAACTTTTCCAGACGATCCGTCTTCCTGGCCGCTCCCCCGCCCCTTCCACGCGGTCTTTATTTCGGGTAAATTTCATCCCCGCTTCGTTTACGCCCCCGCCTGGGCTCCGACCGCCGCGTCACGGCTTGTGTTTTATTAAACACATTTCCCGGCAGCGGACAAGACTTTTCCTCGAACTTCCCTTCTCGGCCGCTTGAAGCGCCGAGCGCGCTGCGATCTTATCCGCCGTTCCTCAGCTTTAATTACCATGACCGCTTCCAACATGTCGGCAGTCAATTGTTTCTGGAACCGGTACATTTGTTTTGGGCGTGAAGTCACATTCGCCTAGCTCATCCTAGAAGTCCTGAGAAGTGTTTCTTTGCGGGTATTAGAACTCTTTATTATTAAAAACTTTGCCAATATTACAATAACTATTACATAGTTGTTTATGTATCGCCCTGTAGAATATTAATATGCAGATATGCAAAGTGTCAGTTCAAAATAATTTATAACGTAAATTAGCAAAGAGTAGGTACTACCATAAGCATTTTTTAAAGACAAAACATATTTCATACCCACTCTACATAAAACCAGCATTAAATATGTTATTTCGTATTTCCCTTATCTTACATTTCCGTACCCAGGGCATCATTTAATAGTTTAAAATATATTTGTATACGTTAATGAATCACGTGAGTTTAATATGAAGGTTATGCTTATGAACCGAGAAAATGTGGGCCGTTTTAAATTTAAATGTGTCTTCTACAAGCAGGTCTAATACTGCAGTTAACAACAAAAATAATTTCACATATCATAAGTACAGTGATAATTTTGTTCGTCACACTGAGTTTGGATCACGGCTCATGTTGTTCCGCTCTCCAGCCCCACAGCAGTCACGTGACTACACGACACCCAGTCACGTGACTACACGACACCCAGTCACGTGACTACGACACCCAGTCACGTGACTACACGACACCCAGTCACGTGACTACACGACACCCAGTCACGTGACTACACGACACCCAGTCACGTGACTACACGACACCCAGTCACGTGGCCCGCGCGATGGCTGGTCCGTGAGCGCACACGCGTCGTCTGATTGCACAGGCCAACGAGTTTGAACTTCTTTCAAGTAACATTGATGAAAATATGTGTATATGAAGTATTTTGTAGTTGTCCATCCGAAAATGATATGCAAATTGCTGTAACACGAAAGTTTTTGTGCTACACGGGGTGAGTGGTGGGCGAAATTAAGAAGACTTATTTTTACAATCTAATATTTATTAAAATTTAATATAAACATTTAAAATAAGTTAAAATCTATTCAAAGACATTTTTGTGTATTATGCGAATAAAAACATATATATTTCCTTAGATGTCATACAGCGACAAAAACCTTCACTTTTTCCTTTTGTG
Source organism: Bacillus rossius redtenbacheri (assembly GCF_032445375.1). Taxonomy (NCBI): domain Eukaryota; kingdom Metazoa; phylum Arthropoda; class Insecta; order Phasmatodea; family Bacillidae; genus Bacillus; species Bacillus rossius. The sequence goes on from NC_086330.1 coordinate 247,394,946, forward strand.
TTCTGCATCATCATCACTTTTTAAAAACCAGCAGTAGTCGCGCAACATTGATGGGTTCCAGTGTCCCTGTCCATCGTCATTATGTCCTGGCGAAACCTCTCTCCTTAATCATCGCTTACTGCACTCAAATTTTCGGGGAAAAAATTCTAATGGGAATGTATACATTTTTAAGGACATGCGACACCGTAGAATTTCATAAACTTTCAAGAGTTAATTTATGTGGTTTTTGTAGTTTTCATCTTTCTTGTTGCCCAGAAATCCTTTCACTAAACTTACAAAACACTTCCAAGCCTCAAATTACTTTACATTTAATTTTTCTTGAAAACGGAAATCACCCAGAAGCTTCTTTAATTCAAATCCAATAAATATGCCTTCTTTTAGATTTGCATCACTATTTTAAGACATATTTTTTAGATACCTTAAACCATTACCTTATTGATCCATGGCTTTTACAAAATTATTCATTAGTCCAAGCTTAATATGGAGAGGGGAAAGAAGCACTTTTATTTTTGGTTTACAAGGGGGTACATTTTATGTTTGAAGTGCCGGGTTCAAAAGACGTTCTATAAGGCCAATCTTTCTTACGGTAATGTTCTTTTGTTGTAAACACCCCTTGAAGTTCTAGCAATATATCTATCACTTTTAAATCCCTACAAATATTCCACTGAAACTGTTTATATTTAACCCGATTTAGTATGGTTGCTAAGTTGTCATAGGTTTCCTTTATTGTTACTGAATGGACTAAAGGAATATATGGCTTTTTGTTTCCATTATGGAGCAAGTCTGATTTTAGACAATATTTCGATGAATCTATGAATATACGCCACTCGGGAAGGTACATGTTCCATATTAAGCTCAATCATTAAACCATCAATATCACAACATACACATAGCAATCCTTCCATTTTATAAAATATTGAAAAATGTTACATTTCGTTTTCGGTAAAGTGAAACACACATTTTCAATTAACAGGTTCCACTGTTGAAGTCTGGAACCAAGAATAGTTCTGATTTTTGTTTTGACAATCCCAGGTCACGTAATAAATCATTTAATACATTCTGAGTTATTAATTTAGGTTCACTGGTAGTTTGTAAACATGTTGGGTTACAACTGGTGTTATCAGAAAGTTGTGAATCAGATCCTGGTGAAGAATTATAATCACTGGGAATCATGTTGTCTAGGTTTACTGGCCTTAATGCAGAAGGCAAATTTGGATACAGAATTTTGTCCCTTTGCTTTTTTGAAATCCCTTCTGTTTTAGTGACACATAAGTAGCAAATCATTTCATGATCACTAGTTTCTCTCCACACCAAAACAACTGCACACGGCTAGACGTTTTCTTGCAATGCAACCACTGCACTGAATTAACGTGACAACTCGCACAACAAACATGAGGTGCCCAACTGTTATATTGATCTCCGATTTGGCACTTTAATTAAGTATAAAATATAGGCTTTTTTGATTTTCAAGGATATCGATCAAGCATGTGACTTTAAATAAATCGTCCGCATTTATAACTTAACTTACCCGGTGTACTTTTGCAACATCGACGACTATAACTTGCCATTTTATATAAAATTGACTTAAAAACTTTTCACTCCGGTCGACTTGTGTAGCAGAAAGTCTTGGCTGGACCCGCTGACAGGTGGACTGCTGTAGCAGTCTGTGCTCGCCCGGTTCTGTCAGACGGTGAACTGCTGTAGCAGTCTTTGTTCTCCCGGTCCTGTCAGACGGAGAACTGCTATAGTAGTGTAGTCGCTATCTGTTTTTTTTTTCTGCTTCGCTGTGCTGTGGAAGCTTGACCTTGGTACTGTTTAGCGGATTTCTTATGAGTTTTTAATAGCTACTGGAGCTGCTAGATAGCCGTGGTTTACAATTTCTAACTGATTTAGTAGAACCTTTTCAGAGCGTATTTTACGAGCTAATGCGTCACCGGGTGGGGCAAAGTTTCTTCCCGAAATGTCGAGATTTATCGGTTAATCGATCTTTATAAAATTTTCCGTCTATAAAACTGCTTTTAGAGGTTCGCAGAATACTTCCTTTACGATCTTGTGGTAATTCCTACACTGTCCCGTCCAAAGTAAGGTACAAATAATGTCATTGACCCTATTGTGTAAAGGAGAACCAGATGCTTGAAAATGGGACGTGCTAGGCTATTTCTGTGAAAAGGTGTTTTCTTTAACTACCTAAAGGAACTCAAAAATAGCAATCTCATCAATGTTACCTAACAAAAATTAAGTGTGTTTGAGAGGGCTCTGGGTTATGAAAGACACTAAGTGCGTTTCAGGTCGAAGAAGGTTTCAGCCTCGAGTCATGTGCCTCATTGAGAATTGGCCAACCATGGCAGAGATTTATGCCAAGACTTACTCCTCTATATTATCTCTAAACTAGCATATGAAGTTAGGCCCAGGCGAAACCTGCAGTGACACAGGGAACACCTTGGGCTCATTCATGCGGGGTGCAAAAGTCACACCAGAAAAAAAAAAGCATTAACAGGTCTGTTATCAGTCTGATCCGTATTTTAATATTTTCGTGCTTGCAGCGCAAACGAAATACAGAAAAAAAAATTCTAATCAGAAAGTCACTCACTTCTACATTATTGTGTTGCACTTCACGTCTAACAACTTTGTCAAAAGTCTTTGTAAGCCACTACTCTACCGTGGAAACCATGCCCTTCATCTGTAGTGTTGAACAACCTGACAACGTATGACTAATAATATTACTATTGTACTGACGTAGTTGTCAAAACATTTTATTTGTGACGCAACGGATGAACGGCACCGCTTATCAGTAACTCAATGTATAGTTTATTTCATTACGGTAAGGAAATTCGTAGTATTTAAGGGACAACACAAGCCACGCCATAGATCAGCAGCTCAATATTTCATGCAAACTACGATTCGTTTACAAACATATGAAACATTTGCTTTTACATGCTGTAGCGCGCCTAGCTGTCGAACACAGGACCGAGGGTAGTACTCCATCTCTCCCGCCGGCCGACGGACTAGCACTGTCTCGCCGGCCAAAGCAGGGACTCACTCGCACAAGCTGTAGCGTTTCTGCGCATTGCATTCTTATTTGGACAGACATTTACCTATTCGAGCTTCATCTCAATCTGCACCGAAATGGTATAACTCGATCTTATACAGACTCATAGATGTGTATTTAAATATATATACACACACACACACACACACACACACACACCTCACTAGCTGAAGTATTCGGTGTTGCCCGGGCTAAACCCATCTCATAATACAAGGAACATCACTACCGAAATTTCAAGTCTATAGGACATACACTTGAAAAACGACCAATTTTTATTTAGTCCATTGAAATGTTACATTTTTTAGGGCTTACCTTGCGTTTTTTAAGGAAGCAAATTTTATTTTTTTGATGTGTAGGGGGGATTAGTGTAAAGCTAAAACCAAGTTTGTGGGGTCGCCACCCTTGTCCCACGGCAGCCATCTTGAAAATAGGGGTTGAAATGGTTTTTACGATATATCTCTTAAACTATTTATTTGATAAAAACATTTGTTAACATTTTTTTATTCAAATTAAATTCTCTACAACTTTGGTCCAGTAACCTTTTTGACGTAGAACTATAAATAAAAAAGTTATAAGCGAAATTCTTCAGAAATTCGAGAAAAAATTTATATTTTTCGATATAACTTATTTTTATCATTTTAATAAAAAATGATATCTAACCATTTTTGTAGATCGTGTTTTGAGGAACAACGTTTATTCGCATCATTTTTTCATTAATTCAATAGCTAAGGTTTTACAGCGCTCCGAAGTGAGTACTATTTTTCAGTACTCTTAAATAAACCTATATTATACGTGTGTACTAATAATATGTCATCAGTTATTGTTTTTTTTTGTTATTATAACTTTTTTAATTACAAATTTGGCAATATTATTAATCATTAATTATTGACTCTTTTTCACTCCATAACAGAATTTAACAATTACTGATTTTTAAAATAATTTTAAATCTGATGGCCGTTACCGAGAATACTGTTCAGGTAGAAAATACCCAAGTGACCAATGATATAACTACAAAATACGTCAAATATGTACAAGAACACTTCGGGCTCTCTGCAAGCATTGTGTTTGACGGTTACTCAGACGACCCTGATGTCGCAGGAACAAAGTCTTGGGAACGTTTGCGCCGCACGAAAAAACACCAGTCGACAGAAGTAAAATTTGACAAGAACACCATACCGACATTATCACAAGAGAAATTTCTTGGTAATGAGAAGAACAAATCTAACTTTATTATACTTCTTAAAACTGTATTCTCGGAAATGGGTTTCACTGTTGATCAAGCAGAATCAGACGTAGACGCTCTTATCGTTCGCACTGCTCTTGCTGCATCTGCATTATTTAATACCGTTACTATTGTAGCTAAAGATATTGACATACTGATATTGCTCACAGCACTTGGCAGAGAACAAGCAAATGTATTTTTTTTTAAAACCATCAAAAGGACGAACAGCAGAACAATTATATTGTGCGTCAGGTTTTATGTACGGAAATGTCATTGCGGATAACTTGCTGTTTCTTCATGCTTTTTCCGGATGTGACACAACTTCAGCTCCTTACAATATCGGTAAAATGAAATTTGTGAAAAACCTGGAAAAACATTTAGAGTTTGCAAGTGAAACGGCTTTGTTTCTCAACAAGAGAGTTGACCCTGCTTTGCTCACTGTAATTGGTGAACGTTTTTTTATCTCTTTATACGGTGGTAATAAAGATGATAATTCTCTTGACAGGCTAAGATACAAACAATTCGCCAAGGCAGTGACAAAAAGTACATTTAACTTATCTTCACTTCCTCCAACACAAGACACAGCTCGCTTTCATACTTTCCGAGTCTACCATCAGGTCCAGTCGTGGCTTGGTAATTATAATGATCCTGAAGACTGGGGCTGGAAAAAATGTGGAAAATTATTGATGCCAGTGCAGAACTCTAAACCTCCAGCACCCCCTTAGATTCTAAAATTGATCTTTTGCAAATGCAAAGGAAACTGTGGAGCGATGTGTGGATGTCGAAAAGCAGGGCTGAAATGTTCTGCAGTGTGCTTCCATTGTTCTGGAGAGACTTGCAGCAACTTAATGGAACTCTCAGAATTAATAAATGAAAATGACTTTGATGATGAACCGCCGACATTAACACCCCTTCCTTCTCCAGTTCTCCCACTGGTATTTAATTCAGAAAGCCGATCAGATGCTGAGCCGCAGCCTGGTCCATCGAAACGACTGAGGACGGAGTAGTTTTAATTTAGAAAATCACCGTGGATTATGCCTATTGGGGATACCACGTAAAAAAAACGCGCTTCTAGACTCTACCTCGTGGGTGGTGGGGAAAAGAGTCAATAATTAATTATTAATAATATTGCAAAATTTGTAATTAAAAAGTTATAATAACAAAATAAAAAAAAACAATAACTGATGACATATTATTAATACACACGTATAATATAGGTATATTTAAGAGTACTGAAAAATAGTACTCACTTCGGAGCGCTGTAAAACCTTAGCTATTAACTTAATGAAAAAATGATGCGAATAAAAGTTTTTCCTCAAAAAACGATCTACAAAAATGGTCAGATATCATTTTTTCGTAAAATGATAAAAAAAAAGTTATATCGAAAAATATAATTTTTTTTTCTCGAATTTCTGAAGATTTTCGCTTATAACTTTTTTATTTATAGTTATAGGACAAAACGTTACTGCATCAAAGTTGTAGGGAATTTAATTTTCAACAAAACATGTTTACAAATGTTTTTTATCAAATAAATAGTTTAAGAGATATATCGTAAAAACCATTTCAACCCCTATTTTCAATATGGCGGCCGTGGGACAAGGGTGGCAACTCCACAAACTTGGTTTTAGCTTTACACTGACCCCCCCTACACATCAAAAAAATAAAATTGCGTCCTCTAAAAAACGCAACCCCAAATGTAACTTTTCAATGGACTAATTTTAAATTCCCATTGATTGCACCATTCTGGTGCACCAAGACTACGCATCTGCAAAACCCTTAGGGATTAAATTTCATAAATATATGTAGTCTAAGTAACTCTCCGGCCTAAAAACTATCTATATGCCAAAAATCATGTCGATACGTTGCTCCGTTGCTGCGTGAAAGAAGGACATACAGACAAACACACTTTCGCATTTATAATATTAGTAGGGATAGGACTAGTAGGGATACTGACTGTGTGCAGACACAGTCATACTTGCCATCATTCATATCCCGGGGAACTACGAAACTCACGTTAATACTTGGGGACAGGCTAGAATGTATGCGACTAACCATTTGAATATAATTTTAATTAAATCCAGGGTAGTTTGACACGGTCTGTGGAATAAGAAGCCAATAACGAAGTAAGAAAATGAACACGAACAAAAATATACAATCCAGACATAAGGTACATTTCGGCAGTAGCGAAAGTACAAAATACATTGTTATGTTTATTTCAAAGTGTGTGAAGCGTACAGTCTGCTACTGCTCTCTATTGTTATTTAAAATACTGAAATAGTTTCCTTTGTCCTCCGTGATACTTGAGACTTTTCGTTTATTTGTTTGCTTATAAGGTTAAACGTAACATGACCATTTACTTATGAGCACCAACTGGGTTTAAGTTTGCTGGATTCGAACCCACAACAGTCATCACATGAGCGTGACAATGTTAGAGTCGGTGGCGTGAAATATTTGGAACAGTATTATAAATCATGTTTGAAATTTGACAAGGAAATTAATATTGATTCATTATTACTCAGTAAAATATTTCTAAATGTTAAGCATTTATGTGTGGTGTTATATGTTCACTGATCTAACAGTAAATTTTTAACAAAATAGTAAGTAAAAACTACAGTATTAATTTCAATGAACACCTTAGGTAACGGAAGAGGGGGGATGTAAGCAGGTGTCCACATGAGTGCTCGGACACGCAGCGGGCGCGCGGCTCATGTTGCACCGGCGAGAGCAGAGGGGGAGGCGGGAAGTGATTGATGAGGCCGCGCGGCGCTGCATGAGGGGGGGGGGGACCCCGGTGAGTGACGCGTCCCTCCCCTCGCGGCGTCACGTACGCGGGCTCGTCACACGTGTGCGCGGCCGTTCACTCTGTCGCGCACGTCACTCGCCCCCCATCAGTCGTGAACACACCCGAACAAACCCGAAGAAACCTGAACATCACCGCGCGCTCCTGCAAATCCACGTTCGGGATATAAAAAAAAAACTTCATTTTGCGTGATTTCATTCGCTTTCACTAGTTTAAAGTATCTTAAATATCACTTTCCTTAAGTAGCCAACCTTTCATTATAGTTACAATCACCAAGGCAGGCTAACATTTACCCTACAGAAAAAAGAAAAAAAAAACAAATATCGAGTTTTTGTACGAATTTTATTTATAAAACAGACCAAACGTAATCTAAAATTTACTTTTACAACAACCATACATACATACAAACACACACACATATATATATATAATTATGTAGTCGCATGAACGCTGGCGTCTGACATGAAGTCCATGAATAGTATAGTTTTCCCGCAACACTGTTTTATTATGACTGTTTATGCCCAACTGAATTGAATAACAAAATAAACCTACAAATCACATCGCCAAATAAATATTTAGACATATGCACTAGTATAACTGTGATCTATCCCTGCTCTAAACTCTGCTAAGAGTCAACGAAAATAAATATTTAACGCCAGTTTAGAATTCCAAATTGATGATTTAGATAATTAATTTAATATATCACTAATCGTTAGCGTAGTTCTCTGTATGGAGAGAAAATCGCTGCCGATTCCAGATAGCTGGCTTGACTGATCTTATATTCGGCAATCCTGATTGATTGGCCAATCATGACCACTTGCAAGGAGCAACTACTGCTCGGCTGTAACTGCTCCTGTATGAATAATTTGCCAGAAGACCTGGTCTTCAGTTGTTCATCGCCCTTGAGAACAGCTGCAACAAAACAAGCCGAGAAGTCGGCCATTTTAATATTTCATCGGACGTGGTCTTAACCAAAAAATAATAATAATAATAAACCAAGAAACAATTGAAAAATTTGGCCACGAAAGCCTACGATCAAGATCAATAATATTATTATGAGAGGCAATGCAAATATGAGTTCGCATTACTCGAGGTTAGGACAAACGCTATTTTTTTTTTTTTTAATTCGCTTGAACACACATTTTATCTAGAGCTAATTTTAATTTGGGGTAAGTAGTAGTATGCAAATGTTCCCACTGGGACTGGCTTCTGGCTTTGGTGCCTGTGGTGCTGAACGCCATCTTGGATTGTGACGTCACGGCAGCTATCTTTGACTCAAAATTCCTCAAAAATACTCAAAAATTGTCACAATTCATAAAAATTTCCCTATTTCGAGGGAAAATGTCCCGTTTTATTTCTAAAAAATTAGAAAATTCGGGATCCGAAAAACCTCAAGAATTTTGCCTTAGAAAGAACCCAAATTCCTAAAAATGGCTAAAGACTCCTGAAGCAAGTCGCCATAAGCCACTGATATCAGGACTTTAACCTTGGCCATAATATTAAAATTCTTTAATTTTCGACAAAAAAATTATAAAAATTACCAAAAAATTTAAAAAAAAAAATGCTTACTTCAATTTTTTTGTAACTTAATCAATTTCGGTCCTCGGTTAGATTTCCGGCGAGAGAAAACATATTATTTCTTAATAAAAATTAAAATATCTTAATAAAAATTCCTTACGCCATACCTGCCATCTTCAATTTTGACCTAACCGCTGCAATTATCGTCAGGACCGCCATCTTAAAAATAAGTTATTTTAATATTAGAAACTCGGGAAAAAAATAACAAAAAAAAATTAATTGATCAAATTTTAATAAAATATAACTGAAAAAAGTACTTAAGCCATGGAGTCCTCGGTTCGAACCTGAAAAGGCCACAGGCGGGAGTTCGCCCGTAGCTAGTCGCTCATGACAGCAGTTCATCAATTCCCCGGCTCCTGTGCACGAGGCTACATGAATGCAGGCACTGTCACTAATGGACATAGCCTCGCAACTGGGAGCTTGTGAAGCCACGCTCTGGTTGCAGAGTGTAGACGTGGCTTGTCTCTGGTATTAGAGAATAGCTGGACACGCCCCGCAGGCGGGAAACCAAACACTCGCGCCAGTCAGAACCGAGCGCAGGTCGCAGCGGCCCGTGTAAACTCGCAGCCCCGCGCCCGACGTCCAGCTTCCGGCCATGTGGTGGGGTGGTGGGGGGGGGGGGGGGGGGGAGCAGGCGTCCCGACGCCCGACGGTGCGCCTCACCCGGGTTCACAACTAGCGCCTCTCGCGGGGAAGTAGGGAGCAACACAAACCTCCCGGGCGGAGGGGTGCCTGGAAGCTCTCCATGACCCTCTGTGATCCCGCGAGGAATGTGCGCATATTTTACAAATTCCCACGCTAGCTATTTCCCGCAAAGTAGAAGTATTTAAAAATTTCTTTACAACATGTTCACTGAAAAAAAAAATTATTTCCCCATACACATCATTCGTTATATTTTGAGCGTGGCCACACTGTATGTCGACGTACCTTCCTTCCTAATAATATGTGACTCGAAGCTACTTGCAGATTGACTCTGTATCGTTAAATATTAAACTTAAAGGAATGTTATTGTTATGGAGTCCGAATGAAATCTACATTGAATAATTCACGAATGCATGATATACAATATACTGTATTATTCCAAACACACTGCTTCCCAATAAATAAATCGATAGTATGGCTTAACGCAATTTGGTTTAAGAAGTGAAGATAGTCTGCAGATAATTTATTCACATATTAATAAAAAAATGGCGGTTTTTATGTAGGACATAAATAATAATTAAAACATGTTATAAAATATCTTACACGTAATACACTTTTTAATAAGTTACTTGTTAAAAAACGCGTGAAGAATATCAATGTCATATTCTCTTGTTAAGCGTGTCAAAATAATATTATAAAATAGTACATCTTAACAAACAATAGGTACACTTTTCATCTTTTGCAGAAACTTCTTTAAAATTGTTAATATCCAACAGCTTATGTAACGAAAAAAATCAATGATATGTTATATGTTGCCATGCCAAAACGTTAAATGTTAAATGTAAGACATCTATATGCATTGGTTTAGATACGGTGTTACATTTCCGTGAATAATGTTTAGGAGTCTTCGTGGCTATATCAGACCTGCAGGAAAATATATGAAAAACTATTGTACTTTGGTTAAATGCCAATTCAAAGATTTTTTAATGACATGAACACAAAATATGTTATTTTATTGAGTGAATGCAAGGCCGTCAACTCAGCGATGAACGATTCAATTTTATAAATGGCTGCTGGAAAAAGAGTGTTTAGCTCCTGAGACCGTCTCAAATCGGTTAACAATCTGTATAAAAATGGGTTTGTTGAGGAGGGGTTATTAATAAGTATTTTGGAATAAATACTGTAGGGAGTGGGGAGTCAAATCCACGGTTGAGCTGAGCACAGAAAAAATCCAGGTAAGGTCACATTTGTATTTTTGTACTTCTATCAAGAGAAATAAAATGTTATTTGAAAATCATTTATTCTAAATTTAAATGAATGTTCAAATTTAAAAATGTATACAATACTTGATTCAAGCAAGGAATATAAACGGAATAACTTACTTTTTTTTGGTCACGTCTGCAGTTAATAGACGTGTTCAAAATTTCACCTTGAACCCTGAGCTCAGAAACAGATTGTTATTACACTTATGTTGTCATTACTGCAATAATTCTTTACATTTATATAATAATGTTTTTATTTTTTAAAATTTTTTTGTGTGTTGGTAGTTGTAATAGGCCTGAAATGTTTATCGAAGTTTTTATATACTTTTCTTTACTTCTTATATGTGGTCATACTTTTATGCATACACATACTATCTAGTAGTTTTTAAAAATTTTAACAATATGATGTAGCTGTGTCTCTACGGAAGGCTACAGGTAGAACACTTTCGCACTGCTCATTGTGAATAGATGGGGCTGTTACAGTGACTATGTACCTGCGTCAGCTATTACAACCTCTTTATTTAGATACATTGTGATCAGTCAGTGCGTAACTGTCACACTACTACCCCTCCTCCTGGGTACGCCACTGCCATGCTTTATTGGTCCGCCCCTTCCACGCCGTGAGTAAAAAAAAAACATATCGAAGTTTTAAAAACCATCTTATGAAAAGAAAATTGTATTTACATTATATTATGACGTTAAATTATGACGTTACATTAAATTATCAATTAAAATTGGCTATATTGAATTTAACAATGTAAGGTTTTAAGAATATTAATCTATTTGTATTACACATTAAGATTTGTAAGGCAGAAAGAACCATTACTAACTCCATAGAAAGAACGCATTAATTAATTACACAAAAATAGCACGGAAATTATTCAAATGTAATTTTTTTTCAGAACCTAAATTTAAACTGCAATTGTAACTGCCATGCATGATATCACTGCTAAAGAGAAAAGAATACGTTCACTGTTAAAACTTCATGGTGAAAATGAAATACGCTGCATATAAAATTTTGCAATTGGAACCATCATGGCAACGATGAACCTGCAAAGAGTCAAAACAGTTTTTGTTTGTCTACTAAAAGACTCGCGTGGATACTTATGAGCGAAAATCAATAAAAATAGGCCAAATTCTTAAATTTAAAAAATAAATTAGAACTAAATCAAATCATGGAAAAGATCACTTCGAGGTTAAAAAGGCTAAAGAATCTATGTATCAAATTTCATTGTTCTAGGCCTCTAAGTCTCTCCTTTCTTCTATAGATTTCCCACTTGTTTCTTTTGCTGCAATAATAACGAGTCTACTCCCTAGTAAAAACTAATTAATTTACAGTTAGTCAAAGGTGTACAAATAACTGCCTTGAATTGTGAAGTAGTGCTTCTTGCTTTCTAAAACTGAAGTCAGTGATAACTGAAACAAATTCAATGTAAAATATATCCATGAACACAATCAATCAAAAAAACTTCAAAATTTAGATTTGTGATGATTTTTACTACGTTTTACACTTAAAGTTGCTGCTCACCAACCAGAAGATATAAAAATAACTGAATTTATCGCTACTAAAATGCCACCAATTAAAATTATAAATGATATACGACTATATAATGTAATTACGCAACTACGGTTTTAACTTCATTAATTTAACTCTCGTATGAAAGATACGCGTGTCTTCTAACGAAATGGTACGAATGGTAAAGGAAGTGTGTAACGAAGCTAGAAAAGCGACATCCAACACAGAGTGTAGTAAGTTTGTTGAGATGTTTCTTACGCAACGTTCTGGAATATATAACATGTTAAATTAATATTCTGGACTTGTGTTAGCGGGCACAAAAAGGCCGAAGAAGCGTGCACAGAAATGCGTTACATAATTTATGAAGCGCTTCTCACACAACACTCCGGCGTCAAGAGCTTGAAGATGAGTGGCGCTTGGACAAGAGCTTCGGTGTAGTTCCTCCGCCAGCCACTTGATCAACAGACTCGGCGCTGTGAGCGACCAGCGCTCTTGCAACATGGCGGCTTTGAGGTGCCGCCGGCTGGAGCCGTCCAACTGGCAACACTGCTGGAACGTAGGATGAAGCCATCTTACACACCAAATTAAGTGAAAATAACTCGAATGTTCTCAAAACGTACAACTATAAAGCTGAAAGTCCTGTGTTGAAGTTTATTTCTCAAGTTCAAAATAAAAAGGCTTTACAGAACGAGTGAGTCATAAATTGAGCAAGCGAGACACTCAAACAAGAATTAGTTGTTAAGAGGTTTTAAACATATAACCCTTCACAAATTGATTTAAACATTTTTACCTGTTTTTTTTTTTTTAACCGGCTGAATTTATGATGCCAAACTTAAAATTATATTATCTGGTTAACGTCTTTTAACAGCTAATTTATAGCAGGATACTATTGGACTCACCACCAATATTGCTGCCTCACTATCTTACCGTGCTAATTTTGTATTTGCAAGCCCAATAAATGTGAAAATTCATAAATATTATTTGCAGGCTCCATGCTATCACGTTTTCAAAATAATTTGCAGAGAAATAATAATTCATTTTACGCATATACATGTTTTCATTGTTAGTTTATGATCAGAGCACGGATTATGTGACTTCCTCGTTTGACGTTAAGGCCTAAAATTAAAATGCTGGTCAATGGGGCCTGAACAGACTACATAAAGAGCAGCGAAACATAGTTTTGTGCTGAATGGATCCACCACACATATATGTTTTTTAAGATGATTTTTGATTTGCACACATCTTAGCTCTCGCTATACGGCATTTGGTAGGAGTAATTTTGTGAAAATGGAACGGAAGTCGATGGACGGAAATGTGTCACAAAAAAGGCGAACCCACGTGTATGAAATTTGGATACATATAAAAAGTATTAGTGTGCCAAATGAAACATTATGATAGTGAAACTACACTGGAATGTAGGATTTGTTAAAATAAAATAGACATGGTAAAAAGTAATTCCAAGTTTTAAAATACCTAATAAAGCTGGCATTACAACTATTATAACACACATTCTCCTTGCAAACTCTCGTCAATCTGGTAGCGCAGTGATTTAGTGTGAGGGTTGTTAGCTCAAGGGGCGTGGTTTAAGTCTCGTCAATGGGAATTATTTTTACTTTTTTAATAAAAGATTATTGAATTATACAAATTGTGCTTTAAAGTAATAGGTATGAAATTTTTTTATTTGTTTATCGTATTGCTATGTTATTATTAAATACACAGATCAGTCTATTTAATTGATCAATTCATAATTAATTTCACTTAAAATAAAATTAATAACATTTTTTATGAAATGCTTGTCCGTGAATTCGTATAGGTATTAAAAATAAAACATCATACGATTACAACTATACTTTAATACTTTGTGCATAAACTATATAGTTTTAACTTATTAATAAATTTTAACCAGATGGGCAGTATTTTAGTAAAATTCCATGTCGAAAATTAGTTTCAAATCCGGGGTTTAGTATTTTTTTTCAAGTCTTTTTCGTTTTTATCGGAGCCGTTTCTTTATATAGTTTAACCTATCGCTCTGGAAATCGAATGATTCGATAGTCGAAGTAACTGCTCCGAAAGCATATTCTATGTTTGGTTGCGGAAACTACGAGTGATTCGCGTCCAGAAATTTAGTTGAAAATATAATTTTCGTGTTTGTACTTATCACGCTCCATATTATTTTTTAAGATTCCTACGTTAAATTTCGTGATCGAGTTTCATATTATAAGTGAATTTGCAACATGAGAACTCATGAATTTTCTCGTTACCAAGGTAAGATGTTTACACATCATTGTCGAGTACTGAAATACTCGCTTACAATTTTCTTGAAACAGCAACTGACTCATAGAAAACTGTATCACGTAAGTCGAGTTAATTAAATACTTTTCATTCATTGGTGTAAGAAAATACTCTGAATGTTTGTCGTAGAATGGATTTATAGTGCTACATCACAGCAGCATCGCTGAAACTAAAATTTTGTTAAATGAAAAAAAAAAAAACAGTTTGGCGCAAGCGTATGTACTGCACTAGATGTTTGAAGATACAGCTATTTTTATTTTTTTTTCTTCTGGTCATTTTTTGACGTGACAAAGTCTAACAAATCGATGAACGCCGGCTGAACGCACGAAAAAAGTGTCCCGTTACGCACATTGGTCCGTTACGCTGTTTCCCGTTACGCTAAATGTTCCATTACGCTATGTCCAGTTACGCTCATTGTTCCGTTACGCTGTGTTCCGTTACGCTGTCGGCGAGTGCAGTAATAATAGGTTACGTTACAATTGACTAAAAAATAATTGATGATAGATATTTGATTAGAGTTTATTTATATGAAAACTTGTTCATAATTGTATTTAAACTTTATTGCTAAACGCCATTTTTTAAAATTAATTACAAGTCATCTACACGTGAACTGTTTCGTCGACTGTTTATAAAGTGAAGTGATAAGTGAAAGTTAATGTGGTTTTCATGGCTTATTACAACAACAATTTCGGCAATAAAGGTTAATTATTCTTGCATTTTAAAAATCTGATTACTAGTATAATTTCAAGTATTTATTCTTTTATTATTAAAATTAAAATGATTAAATTTTATTCATAAAAGTATGCAATCATTTGATCAATGTTTTGTTATTACGTTGTCACGTTAAACTATCGTCCGTAAACCGACTTTACAGACAACCAATTTTTTGAAGTCGTTTGTAGGGCATAGTCTCAATCGACAAAGAAACACATTATTGCCAGTGTCAGTAGGTATGAAGGTGTATGCAGCTATCATATTCGGAAGGTATCTGACAGCTTCACCATGTTCAGGAATGTGTCGCGACAACCCCCCAGGTGGCACGAGGCAGTGCTGTTGCGAGAACCCGCACTCCTGGACTGGTACTTCAGAGGCGCGGGTTCAGAGTCCGAACCAGTCATCCTGTTTTCGGGTTTCCGTGGTCTGCAGTTATAGCTCAAGAAAACGGTTAGGACTGTATTATGCAATAATGGATTGCCAATTCCTTCTTCGGGTATGTTTAATTTCGTGGTGTCTATTAAGACCTTACTTTCAACGTCATTTTTAGATCAATTCAAACAAAAAAGACAATAAATTATTCATGTGCATCCAAACAAGATCAAATTCGTGACTCCTCGAAAGATACTTTTGCCAAAATTAGATAATATATATTTTTTTCCGTAAACCGTTTCACTGTTATATTTTCCAACCTTTCTTTTCAAAAGAATCTAGGGTTTCTTCTGGAAATAACCGAACCAAGATACGGAGAAAAAAAGTGTTGAATTTATACATCCACGTTTAGAAAAGATTCTAGTTTAAGTCTTGCAACGGGTTTGAACTTAACTGGGCTTCGTTAGATGTAGACATTCACTATGTATGCAGTGTATGAACTTCAAGAATGTGTAACGAGGTACTTCTTATGCTCAGTTCCCCCGCAACAAAGAGATATTCTCTAACTTCCGAAGGGGTTGGGAATGATTACCTACCGCAGAGTTAAGTGAAAGTATCTTCTTTCTTTATTATGTTTGAAGAGGGGCCAGAGAACGTTGTAATTTTCTCGAAAGTTTTGGTTACACTGTCATAACATATTTTTTTTATGGGCCGAGGAGGCAGAGATGAAAAATGGGGGGCAGAGAAAACAAATAAGAGATTCCGGGGGTAGCAAGATTGAGTTCGATTATCCGTCAGGTGGAAGGGGGCGGGCTTGTTTGAGTGCTCGGGGGAGCCGACACGGGCAAGAGTAATGGGGGTGCGGACCTGGGGCAGGGGTGACGGGGTGACGGGGTGGAATGAGCGGGACGGCGCGGGAGGCCCTGATGAGCCGATCACGCTCCCCCGGGAGGCGGTGTGTGCCGAGACTGGACCAATCAGCCCGCGCGAGATGACGTGCTCGAGCGGTCCCCAGTCGCGCCAACAGCCGCGGCCACGGGGCGGCAACCTCCGGCACCACAACGTTCGGGTGCCAATTTAGGGTTGTCATTCAACCCTCATTACTCCTGCATCTTGCTAACAGAAATATAACACGAAAAAAATTCCTGCCATTCCTAATGAGAAATTATATGTAATTGCGTTCAACAATTACAATTATTTGGTCAGGATATACAATAGAGTACAGCCCAGAAAATAATTTTTATCAGCAGCTCAAAAAAAAAGTGTATGAGACTTTCAGTACTCGCCAGTGATGTGTAACATCTAATTTCGGAAACTAGTAAATTCATATATTCTAACATACACTTATAATAGAAAGTCGGACTAGAATTTGTTTTTAATGATTCCGAGCGTGATAATTTTTTGCAAAATGTGTTTTCAAACTAAATTTCTGGACGCCAATCACACCTAGTTTCCACGCCCTTTTCTAGAATTAGCTGCCGGAGCAGCGACGTCGATTATTGAATCTTTTGATTGGTAGACTGAAATTTTAAACTATATAATGAACCGGCTCCGATTAAAGCGAAAAAGATTCAAAATATTAATAAACCCCTGATTACTGATTACTGAAAAGGAATTTTATTAAAATACTGCTCATCTTGTTAAAATCCGTTAAACAATTAATACTGCAAGGTTTCCCATTGTCTTTGTGAACTTTTGTTCGCGCCTTCCATCACAGATGGCAGCACCGTGGATGTTCCACATCTCCGTTACATGAATTAAGTCGCATTCGTAAAATTACACCCATAAAATGCTGTAATCCGAGATCTAAGATATCACACATAAAAAATAACAGTTATTATTTTGCAAACGTTTTTAAGTTTTATTGATGTGAGTATCATTACTACACATTCCATATGTTTCTGATGGACGATTAGGGGGGGGGGGTGGAATATGTTAGTCCACTGTAATAAAACACGGGTGAAAAAATATACTATAATAAAACTGTAGAACCGTTGTGTCTGTACATTGGAAATATTTGCCAAAAACTGATTGCGGGTGATGTAGAAAGTGTAAAAGAATACAATAAGACAATTTTTAAAAAACTTTTATCTGTCTGACAGTTTGAACACACTAATCTCCAAAACTACTATACGAATTTTCATGGTGTTTTCACAGGTGACTTGAGCCTAGCTTGGGGCAACATACAGGCTTTTTTTGATCAAAATCGGCTCACGGAATAAAACCATTTAATTTTAAGTTATAGAAGTCTTTTCAGCTTAGTACACTTCGTAGAAAAATCGGAATGTAGCACTTAATTAGTTGCTTTTTGAAAGGCGGTCACCGAAGTTTTCGGATGTTTACCTAAGTGACACGATCATCACGGCGAAGTACACCCAAGATCCAATAGATAGCGTTGTTTGGCTGTTTTTACCTCAGTGACAATGTTATTTTTTACATGCTTTATATTAGCTTCACCTGTATGTTTGTCTGTCCGTCTGTAACTCTGTCTGTCCGTCTGTAACTCTTTCGACTAAGAGTGAGTGACTCATCACAGTAAAATGTCCCACCCGTTTCATTACGTTCGTTAGCCGAGCGGTCTAAGGCGCGCGACTTCTGTGGCGTCAACTTTCGGATTCAAAGATCGTGGGTTCTACTCCCGGCCACGCCGAAAAAAAAATTGTTTTTTTTTTTTCCCCGGTAAATTCTAATATTATATCCATACATCTAACTGCAAATGATTCGTAGAGACTTTACCATTTCTTTGTGACGTTGCAACTCCAAATAATTATCTCAGATGGTAATAGGTAGTGTCGGTAACTCATTTCCCTATGATAATTATACATAACTATAGTTTAAAAAACTAAAAAAACATGCTTTTAAAGAATATCAAACTAAAAAGTTAAAAATAAATATAGTTTAAAAAACTAAAAAACATGCTTTTAAAGAATATCAAACTAAATAGTTAAAAATAAATATAGTTAAAAAAACTAAAGAAACATGCTTTTGAAGATTATCAAACTATAAAGTAAAAAATAATTTTAAGATTAAATTTATGACAATAGTATATAAGCAATACTAGTATATATGAGAAAAAAGCATGGGGCGCTTAATATTCAAAAAATATGGCACAAAGCGCCTCAAGCTTTTTTCTCATTTATACTAGTATTGCTTATATACTATTGTCATAAATTTAATTTTAAAATTATTTTTTACTTTTTAGTTTGATAATCTTTAAAAGCATGTTTCTTTAGTTTTTTTAACTATATTTATTACGAACATAAACTAACATTGAATTTACTTGGTTAGGATATACGGATATACTGATTTCGCTTTGTGTTTTGGATATTAAAAACTTAACGAATTTGCTTCGGTGCTTTCGATAGGTTTTATTTAAATTTGACTTCTTATCTAGAAAAGAAAAAGAATTGATTGAGTTTGTTTTGTGATTTGGGTGCCTACATATATATTTTTTTCGTTTTGTTTACGAATATAAATGCCTCGAAGACGGTCGAGTCTTTCTGAGGCTGCGTGTTGTGGGCGGGGACCTCAGTGCCAGCTCTACGTGGCTCTCTCCCGCGCTGGTCAGGCACTCATGTCCCCACTCATACTACTTCCGCGTGTACGAGGTCGGGGGTACAGCTAGTACCGAATAAAGCCACCTAAGAACACCTGCCCGCTCGACGGGTACTTCGGAGGAGGTCGTGCCGTGGTAAGGCACTGCACCCCCATTGCGGAGAGACAGGCGTCGAACCCTGGTCCAGCCAAAATGAACTGTGTTTCCCTTGGCTTCCCGAAGCCACGCTAGAACACTTCAATTAAAACAATAAATATTCCACTCACGGGATTTCTTTAAACTTTTTGAACTAGCATATTCATAATTGTATTAAAAAATTATTTTTATGCTAGTATGTTCAGAATTATAATACGGTGTGTGATTTAGTTAAACAAATAATTTTTCGTGAAAAATAATTACCATGTAGGTAAACTAAAGAACTAAAAGCAATATATCAGGAAAAAAATTAGTTACACAGCTAAAACCATACTCATATAACACTGTTTACACACGTAATTAAAATAATACGTACTTGAAAGAGTACCATTTACTTGTGAATATGGCCCGTGGTGCGGTGCACTATAAGCTAAAACCCCGTTGTGTTGCCTCTGCCCAAGTCGGGGTGGCGTTAGGCGCAGGCGGGTCCCTACCGCCGCGACCCGCCTATCCCTGCAGCATGGCGGGGTTCAACCTGAGCCGCACGCCGCCACGTGGAGCCCGCGGCCAGACAAGTTCTCTGCACCGTCCGCAACCTATTCTCCGCCCTTTTGGCGTCAGAACGTAAGTATTTAAGTTGAATGTGAATAAATAGGTGTGTATTACATATTTTTGTGTACAATCTGACAGACCTCAGAACTTTGTGCAGCGAGACGTGGGTATGAATGCATCCAGCCAGTGCCACTGGGTTCGTGAGGGGAAGGAGAGAGTCGCTGTTCTCTTCACATCCGTAGCATGCTTATTCATAAATAATAATACATTTAAATTGTAGGCTAGTTTGAAGAGCCAGTGTCCCAAGACAGAGGCACCGCGGGCGGCGCGAGAGCGCTGACGCGGGGACGTGTGGCTGGTGAAGGACGAAGGACTCTCCAGAGGACCTTGTTAACGCCAGGACCCTCGTGCTCTGCTGACGAGGCCTCCGTGCGCACGGAGATGCACAGTCGGCTCGCTTGGAGGGGATTCCCTCGCCGCGCCTAGTGCCGCTAGCTGTCGCCTGCTCGCATCGCTTCCAGTGCTTCCAGTGCTTCCAGTGCTTGCAGTGCTTGCAGATGTGTGATTTCCCTCCGTGGCTTGGGCCCTTGTTGATACCACATCGGTAGTCCTCCCCTTGGAATGTCAGTCATTACCTCCCTGCGGTTATCACGTCATATCAGCGTAACCCATTTTGGGATCACTCTGCCATGCGACACACACCTGGTGACTCAAAAACCAATAAGTTTTAGGAGAATGGCAATTTTAATAAGAAATTTTCCTATTCAAACATACATTGGAAAAATGTATGAACTTAAATGCTAGTGCTAAATTGCGTAAGTTACAGTTTTGTTTCAAAAATATGATTTAGATACAGGCAATACCTGCCTTTCATGATAAATCCACAAAAGAAGAGAAAAATTTTAAATGGTGGCAGCAGGTTTTTTTTTTACAAAAATTATAATTTCAAATAAGGCGTGCATTTCAATATATGCCAAGAGAATTAAAAAAAGGAGACAAAAAGTATTTATGAGAGGAAATATATATATATATATATAAATTGCAAAGTATGGTAGTCATTTCCCAACGTCCAAAATTTGCGTGCCGCAATGCGCTGAAAGAGTATCGGTTCGAAAAAAATGGCCTGTAGCTCCGTCCTTGATTCAAAACCGTCCAAAACTCGCGCACGCATTGCACCTGCTAAGGTTTTCAAGGCGACTCTCATGGGGCGAGACAGGATTCCGCGGTCCTAACAGTGTCCGGCACTGCTCTCATTCGCTCTCAGCCCTGAGCCGAGACGAGAGATCGGGAGATTTGGCGTGCATTACCGTGCTGTGCTACTCTAGACCGGCAGGGGCGAACAACTGATAGACGCCCCCCCTGCCCGCTGGTGTTGTCGCACGCAGGCAGTTCCAGAGGTCGGGCGCCGGGCGGGAGAGTAGTTTCCCGTGTCGCGATAGCGCCTCGCGGGCCGCCGCGCACGCAGGCTCTCGCCCGGGCACAGCACGGCTGCCCGCTCCTGCGCAGGCGCGAGTCAGCTGACCCCGGTACGTGCTCTCGTGTTGCGAATACACGCATACAACCACCTCGGAGACCATGTTCAATATGTACATTTCTGAACGTAAATCACAATTAGTTTCCGCGCTTGTCGCACCTAGAATCTGTGTGAACACTGTTTATATATATTAGGTTGAAAAACGTTTTAAAGAAGATATTTTATATTCTTTCTTGAATTATACCGTAAAGTGAAAAATTGTAAATAACCATTTGTAAATCGTTATTGTTTAACCTCATGCAAAAAGAGAATTTTTTTTACGTAAAAATACAAAAATATTATAATTTTGCTAATGTCCTCAAGTAAGTAATCTGAGTAATATTCTTTTTTTTTATTTTATATGTTGCTGATGGAGAATTAGGATAAAAGTTTTCATTTTATTGTAATAAAACACGGGTGACAATACTGAATAAAGCTTTTACTAGAGAGTAAACAAACCCATCTAAGAACACCATCCCACGCAATTCTCAACATTTTGTTTCCTAATACTCGTCACAGTATACGTTAACAGCCTTTAAGAAGTTAAATGGTTACTTTGTTTGATGACAAGGTAGTCACTTAATGATATCGACGAATTAACAAGTTAACAATAAATGGGTAACACCTTTAAAGTTAGGTAATACAACACTCAGGTGAAAGGCTGGACTCGAAACATTTTTACGTTTCCATTTTATCTGGATATTACTTCAGTTGAACTCACATAATCTGACTGAAAAAAAACCAAATGATTTCTTAAATACTCCAAAGAAAGTATTTAATCATTCACGATTAGCTAATAATAGTTTTTCAATACCTAATGAAATTATGTTACAAGTTGTGTTTTATGTTGCAAAGTCCTCAAAGGTCTGCTGGTAGTTTGTCTCGTGTATCAGATGCAAGCCTGGATGGGAAGCACAAGTATCTTCTCTGTAACTAAAACTTATTCAAACTATGGTGGGAATATAGGTTTTTTCCATTTTCACAAAAATAAAAACACTAGGTAAAAGAAAGAAAATCAATCCCACCTCACATATTTTTAACTAATGGAAAATATAAAAACAATAAACCTGATTACAATAATAAATTGTTGCCAGTTTCAAATGGCGTGGTTTCTTTTGAACAACTGGACACCGGCAGGAACATACACGATCACCTCCGGTCAGCAGTTGATGAACGATTAAATCTTGTTGCAGTAGGCTGTTAAATCTAGCTCACATCGTAGAATCAGTGGGCATGGGTCGCACCCTAGGTACCGATGGTGGAACAAAAGGTCGGTGTCATGTCGTACCACGCCACACTGTTTTGTTGTGAC
Organism: Bacillus rossius redtenbacheri; assembly: GCF_032445375.1. Taxonomy (NCBI): domain Eukaryota; kingdom Metazoa; phylum Arthropoda; class Insecta; order Phasmatodea; family Bacillidae; genus Bacillus; species Bacillus rossius. The sequence continues at coordinate 247,417,461 of NC_086330.1, forward strand.
GTAAAAGCCTTCATTACGACTCTAAATGAACGGAGGTGGTGCATTATGTCACGGTACCATCACACTTCTCAAAACTGGGAGGATTCCTTGCCTGAAACCATTCCTGGGCTACCTGCGGCATGTAGTAAGTCGCATGTTTTGGATAAACACGTTTCTGTGAGACGCAAAACCGAAAAGTAATAACGACAATGCTACTAACATTACGTCAACTAAGATTCATGCACGACACCTGCATCACTTGAGAAAACCGTTGTTCAGAATTGCACAATAACAGCGACTCATTACACAACTGGGGTCGAAAGTACTGACGAACGAGCAGCAAAACTAAATGTCTTAAACGATGACAAAATATATTAAAAGTTTAAAATAACTCAAAATATGCAATTCTCGCTTGAAACTTATATTAGTAATTAAAATCCATTAAACACTATCATCGTTTTTTACCTTTGTTTGAATTTGGTATTCTACCTACTACACCAACCATAACATAAAGCATCAAGTCAAGGTTACCATGTTCTAAATATATAATTAAGTAACAGGATACAAAATTTTTAATCGATAAGTCCTGTGCAAGTTGCTCATGAAGACACATTGCGGTGTCGCGTGGCGGCAATCAGGCGGCGGAGTGCTGCAAGTTCCTTGACAAAGACTACCCTGCTCGAGCAGTAGTTAGTGTTGCTGGGGGAAGGCGTGCCTGCGGCGGCAGTAGCGGGTCATGAAGACACATTGCGGTGTCGCGTGGCGGCAATCAGGCGGCGGAGTGCTGCAAGCGGCGCGCGCCCCGGGCAATGGGACTCGCCCTGCTGGCCCGCCGCGCTCAGATAGCCGACTGCGGCGCAGACGTAATCTGCCGATGGTCCGTTTGCGTGAGGCGGTTGAGGAGTAATGTCCCGCCGCGGGGACACGCGAGTGCCCGCCGGTCTGTGACGTGACATCCGTCAATGTCCAGGCGGGCCATGATACCGGCAAATTGCTAGCTGTTCCCGTGGCAACATAACAACTGTGCCGTCCGCTGGGCTGTGGGAGGAGCCCCAAACACGACTGCGCATACTTTTACACTGTCACACAGTTTTTTCTAAAATTATCAACGGATCATCTTAGATCATTTTTTTTTTCTCTAATTTTACCTAATTTGAACTTGAATTCATGGCATCAATCTAGGTGTATTACAAAAAAAAAAAACTTAAATAATTGATTTACTGTACAGCAGAAAACATTCGAATCGCCTTGAATTCCCAGTTCACAGTTACGATCAGTTGGGAGCTTTTAATTTACATTGGGACCAGGCCACCTGGGATTTACGCCCATGGCAGAAGCAACAGTCTTCCTTCCACAAGCCTGTTCACCTTGTTGGTGGCAGAACACTCAGAGTCAAGACCCGGTATAAATTTTGTGGATGTACAATTTTAAGCAATTATGGAGAACGCTTAGAATTTTTAGGTGCATTTTTAGTTTTTTCCATAGTTTAACAGCTGTTTCTTCTTTTATAACTGCATACAGCCCACATACTTTGAGTTCCAGAAGTAAACATAAATTTTTATTACTACTGGTAACGCTTTGATCCTAATTCAGTTGTGTTAATGGTCCCCACACCCTAAACATAAGAGATGCCAAAATAATGTTTCAAGTAATGGATTTAAAAAAAAATTTGGCACAGCCTACAGACCAAGGTGGATTTAGAAGTACATATTTCATCTGGAAATGTTCTGCAAACTTCTGGAACATTTTAAAAACTTAATGTACGTACATAACATATTATGAATGTTTTTAACTCAATGCATTGAATAGCTTAGGAAGCAATTCATATTTTGTTTCTAAGGTCGTGAATTTTTCTGACCTTGAAACACTATTTTTCATCTCTTGCACTTTTAAATGGTTATATAAAAATTTGCTTCGGCTCAATATTCAAGATAATGTTAAAATATTTGAAAATAAATTACAAACGAATTTGATGGTAAATGAACTTTTTTTTCCAGCCGCTGTTTTTACGGTAAAAGTTGGTTTCATCAAGAATTGTTTCAGTCAAAGGTTTTAGATCATGTTTAAAAATTTTCGAATAAATTATAACGTATTTGATAGTACACCTATAAAAAAGGTTTTTTTTTGTCTTTCAACCCTTTTAATTACCACCTCTTATAGTTATGGTTGGTATTATCGAAATGTATTTAGACAAATGTTTTTGGTAGGTATTACTCCTACTATTTATAATTTTTTCAAACGGATCCAATGCTTTTCATACTAAGGAATTTAAAACGATTTTTTTTTTCAAAAAACATTTCCCATTTCTACCCCTTTGGTCGGATTTTGCCCATTAACGAACTCGACCGAGATTTCCCATTACTTTATTTCATGTATCAGTTTAGAAGTGATTTGTGCAAAATAACGGCAGTGTCCCTAAGAATTTGATATTTACAGATAAATGAATATTTATATAAACTTTTGATTTAACTTCGGTTTGGGGTATTTCATGTATTAGTTTGAACGTAATTTTTGCATAATCACGGCAGTATCCATAAAAATTTGATATTTATAGATACACACACATTATATATATATATATATATATATATATATTTGTGTGTGTGTGTATATACATACACATACACACACTTTTTAATTGACTTTGGTTTTGGTGTTTATGAACAATGAAACAAAAAATTATATAAACATTTTCCGTAAGTTGAACCACGGTAACGGCTACAATATGTAGGCCTAGTATTTTTTCAAAATCTAACAAATTGCCAATTTTTTAAAAATAAATTTGAAGCCTATTGTACGTGTATGGGTTTCATTTGAACTAATTTTTTTTTAAATTTTAGTTTATATTAACTCCTAAGATGAAAGCTATTTTGCTTAGAAAAAATGTTTAGAATGAGGGAGGATGTATGAATCGCAAATCCATTACGCAGAAGAAAAAACTGCGAATAATACTGGCAGAAAACAAATTATGCATAATATCTAAAATAACTATTGTATTTCACAACAAAATATCCTCAAGAAGAATGTATAGATTATTTATTTCAGTATCTAGTACGTAAAAACGTTTTTCCCACCAGGACCCACAACAACTTTTCGATTAATTCCGGAGCTTAATATAACATGTTTTATTTTTCTAACCGATCTATAATCTATAAAATAAATCTTCAAATAGTGTATTATTCTTACTCAAAAAGCAGCTTGCATGTTTTTTACACTTAATAATATTAATTTTTTTGTTAGTATTTTTTATTCCAATGCGGCTTTAAAGCAGTAAGAAATTTTAAGAAAAGCCACTATACACACTAGCGTACAATATTGCCGTGTTACTGATCTCACGTGTCATGCACCACAACCTCCAATCCAAGTGATTCTACAGAAGTATAGGTTGAATATACCCATAATAAGTTATACAAACATTGTTACTTATATACTTACACTAACATTACACTTGGATTGGCGGTTGAAGGGGAAATTGCTCCTATAGCAGTATAACAAAACACACACTGAGTGGCTTAAGGCCTAGTTGGTGGTCGCTGCTGGGTTGTTGCTCTTTCCAACCCTCTATAAAAAAATTTATAAACGCGATGCAGGGTGCACATTAGTTTGTAACTGATATTTCTCCAGAATTTCACAAGCTTGACGAAATACCGTGATACAAGGTTAAAAGTTTGTTTTAAGAATATGATTAATTAAACATGCATATGCAACAAAATTTATCCGCTTCAAGTGTAAATTTAAATCTTATTATTTACAAAATTCTAAGAGTGAACTTGACTTGGATTAAAATTATTTGTCATTTACGTTTATTAGCCTAACGTATTCACATAATACAAAATGTTTAGGAAAATAAACTACCATATAATTGTTCAGACATCAGCTTTAATTAATAGCGTACTTCGTAATTAATAGAACTTACACGAGGATGCTAAGTGTAACTGTATACTAATTAACTTTCAATAAATAGCAAAGCTATTTTAAATGTCATAAACGCAGTCAACCTATAAATATTTTGATTTTCTGCCAAAAACACGTCAGCTAATGCCACTCTTTTTCTGATTTGTTATATATATATTTTTAACATAGGATTGATTTTTTTTTAAATAAATTAAGATTTTGCCTTTAATCATAGGAATTTCCTTGGGTCAAGTTGTTATCTGTTCTGAAGATGAGTCAACTGATCAGCAATTGGCTAGCAAAGTCAATCGTACCTAAATAAAAGCCTATCCCAAATAATATTATAAATGCAAACAGTGTGTTTGTATGTTTGTTTCATCTTTCACCCAGCAACGGAGCTACGGATCGACGTGATATTTTGCCACCAACTGTATGCGTCTTGCCACCTACTGTACGTGCGTTCCTGGCCACTGAATAGCTGTGTCTGGTCAACTGGGTGTGCCTTGCCAACAACTTGGCGTGTTAGCCTGACCAACCGACTGATGAATCTGTCCAACTTATCTGACGTTCCTAGACAACCAACTGCATGTGAATGGGAACCAACTGGATGTGCCTGGCCACTGTTTGGACGTGCCTGGTTAATCGACATAACTGGCTTAATAACATATGTCAAGGTATGGAAAGGAGTCACTTCGTCTTCTAAGAAGATTGTTGAAATCTAGAAACGATAGTAGTTTGCTTGTTTTATCTTGTATAATTTATTTAATTAATTTTTTATTTGACTTTTTTTGTTTTATTTCTTGAACCCTGTCACTTTTATAATAATTTTAATTAAATTAGTATTTTACCTACAATAATATATTTTGCATCAATCAAGGATCGAATTAAAGCTACGAATTAATCATTATTTAAAAAAAAATTTTTTATTAATTTTTGGAATTTTTCCCGATTTCAAGGTAAATAATTATGAATTTCTTATATGGCGGCCGAGATGACATCCGTCGCTTACTGAAGGCTGACGGATGATGAATTTAAACAGTTTAGGGTTTTTCCGGCATATTTTTATGAATAAATATTTTTTAACTTTAATTTACATCTTCGCATCATACAAATATCGAACTAAGGACAAAAACAATTCGAATTAATAATTATTTTAAGAAGCAATTTTTTTTTAAGATTTATAGAACTTTATGAATTTCTACCTAAATAATTGCAGATTTTAAAAAATTGAGGAATTACAAAATGGCGGATGTGGTTTCATCCAAGTTGGCTGCCGAGGTCCTGATTATAGTCAACGAACGACGGACACGCCTAAACATGGCCGAATCCTGACGATTGACAAGCCACCACAAGAATACACCACAAAATCGTAGTCCCATATGAATAACATTGTCTCCGTATGCCCTTTTTTACACTACTCACGTGAACCTTTGTTGTATCTGTTGCTTTAGTAAAAATCTTTGGAATTAATCATATGTTACAATACAATGATATAGGATATTATCAGCCATATTCTGAAATTTGCGCCAGCAAAGTCGTAGCTGATTAGCTCGTATATTGATAAATGTGTACAAAGATAAATATTTTTATCTACGATTCTTATATTTATGATTTTGTGGGATTATATTATTGTAGGGCTGTTATTACCATAAGGTAGATTAGTTCCAACTAATAATTAATATATATGTATAATTTTTATAGATAAAATGTAATGAATAATATCCCACATGATCTCAAAACACCCATATTATTGAAGTAATAAGTAAAACCGCTCAAACTATCTTTACTGTGTCAAAATAAAATAATAAATACTGATTTTGTAAACGCAGACGAATAAACTCTCACTTACAGGCCATTTTAATTACGGAATTTCTAGACATCTTATTATATTATACTAGTAGTATATAATAGGGGCTCCGGGCACATCGGGTCCGGGGCGTGGTGCTTGGTGCTAGTCAGCCATCTTGGATTGTGACGTCACGGCGGTCATCTTGGATGTGTGTAACGGGACACAGTGTAACGGGACAAGTAGGACATTGACCTTGGACCCTCAAAATTTGCCAAAATTTGACAAAAATTGCCCAAAATTCCTCAAAATTCCTCAAAATTCGCCAAAATTTCCATTTCTGTGGAAAAAAATTCAAAAAATCTCAAAAAATTCCACAATTCAAAAACCTGGATTTCTAAAATCCTCAAAAGTCGTTTTGCCCTAGAAAGAACCCAAATTCCTAAAAACGGCTTAAGCATCCATGTCTAAAGCCTCCGGTAAGCCATTTCTAGGAATAAGGATACCATGACCGCCATATTGGATGATGACGTCACCGTTGAAATTTCCGTTACGGTCGCCATCATTAAAATCTTTATTTATTATCCGATTTTAACAAAAAAAATTTTAAAATTATAAAAAAATTCAATTAACATAATTTTAATAAAATATTTTTAAAAAACATACATTTACGACACGGAGTTCGGAGTCCTCGGTTCGAACCCGACGAGTGCAAAAAAAATTAAAAATGGCGACAGGCTCCTTCCTCAATGGTGGTTGCAGGCAGACTGACTCCCACCACTTTTTTTCAAAGCATATATATCGTCACCTAGTATGACGTCATGTCCGCCATCTTGTATTCGATGCTGGAGACCACCATCATTGTATCGTCGGCGAGAGTGCGCTGACGCCATGTTAGTTTAGTTCTTACCCGCTAAAGTGCAGTAATCATTTATTACTGTGACACCCGCCATCTTGAAATTTGGACGCCATCTTGAAAATCCGTAATTATTTAGCTAGAAATTCGGGAAAAGTTCCAAAATTCATTAAATAAATCACTCATTAATTTACATATTGATTCGATCCGCTCCTGTCCTCGGTTCGATACCCGATCGATGCAATAATGTTTAATTTTATGTAAAAAATAAGAATTTCAATAAACAAAAATTCAAAATTCATTAAATAAATTTGTAATCTATATAATGGTTGATTGGATCGACTAAGGTCCTTGGTTCGATCCCTGGCTGATACAAAACCACTTTAATTTAAAAAAAGTACCAGAAAAGTGTAAGGTTCGAGAAATAAAACACCACAAAGTCTTTTACAATCATACTATTTATTACACGATTTCTATCCTACTACAGAATCACTTGCGAAAGCCAGCAATCTTATAAACATTTAACCCTGCATAGACGTGCAACGACTACTTCTTAGCTCCAACAGCTCCAAATGCTCCAATTGGCTCCAACAGCTCCAAATGGCTCCAAATTCTCCAAACGGTCTCAAAATGGCTCCAACACCTCCAACAGCTCCAAATGCTCGAACTGCCTTTTCTTTCAACAGCTCCAATGATATTGGGCTACATTGCTACGAGTCTAAGAGACTACGAGGCTACAAGGCTACGAGTCTACAAGGATCTAGCTGGTTCCGAGTTATACATGGCTGCGAGACTGCATGAATAAAAGACCGCATGGCTACGAAACTACATGTCTATGAAGCTACAAGGATACAAGTCTACTCGGCTCCAACACGCAATGTACGCAATGTACGCGCAATACATGCAGTTTACACGCAATAAATGTAATGATTACACAGTACACACAGCAAACGGAACGTACACACAGTACACACACAGGAAACGGAACGTACACACAGTACACACACAGGAAACGGAACGTACACACAGTACACACACAGGAAACGGAACGTACACACAGTACACACACAGGAAACGGAACGTACACACAGTACACACACAGGAAACGGAACGTACACACAGTACACACACAGGAAACGGAACGTACACACAGTACACACAGGAAACGGAACGTACACACAGGAAACGGAACGTACACACAGTACACACAGGAAACGGAACGTACACACAGTACACACAGGAAACGGAACGTACACACAGTACACACAGGAAACGGAACGTACACACACATACAGTAGCGGAAACACACAGGCTTATTTGGAAATCAGAATACAAGAAATAAAAACAATAAATTTTTTACTTTCAATATTTAATTACTTCTCAACATTACACAAATACAAGTAAAAGAAGCCATTATTGTATGTAGCCAGCTTTCCTCAGTTCTTTGAGTATGAAGGATATTTCTTTGATGCACGAATAGTTTTATGCACAAAGCGAGCCATGTAGAAGTCTTATCCGGTCAACCAATATGTTTGGATCTTTCCATGATGTGTAATCAATCTCTTCTACCACCATCTTACTTGCCTGTTTATTATAAATACTTTTATATCACAATCGTCCCAGTGATCATAATAAGCATTATCAGATTTATTTATTATAACACGACGTTTCCATCGTTTCGGTCTCAGGACATCGCCACGTTCTTCGATCTTGTCAGCTCTAGGTGCTTCATCACAGTCTATGCCTTTGTCAACAGCCTCAGAGTCACTGTAACAATCACTGTAGAAGACATCCTTTTCACCCAGATTACCGTATGAATTCGCTATCGATGATGTCGAAGTGTCTTCATCGTCTTCATGCTTCCTTTTTAGGAGTCCATCATCATTTTTACAAAGAATGGAGGATCTACTGAATATAGGGATCGAACCAAGGACCTTAGTCGATCCAATCAACCATTATATAGATTACAAATTTATTTAATGAATTTTGAATTTTGTTTATTGAAATTCTTATTTTTTACATAAAATTAAACATTATTGCATCGATAGGGTATCGAACCGAGGACAGGAGCGGATCGAATCAATATGTAAATTAATGAGTGATTTATTTAATGAATTTTGGAACTTTTCCCGAATTTCTAGCTAAATAATTACGGATTTTCAAGATGGTGTCCAAATTTCAAGATGGCGGGTGTCACAGTAATAAATGATTACTGCACTTTAGCGGGTAAGAACTAAACTAACATGGCGTCAGCGCACTCTCGCCGACGATACAATGATGGTGGTCTCCAGCATCGAATACAAAATGGCGAACATGACTTCATACTAGGTGACGATATATATGCTTTGAAAAAAAGTGGTGGGAGTCAGTCTGCCTGCAACCACCATTGAGGAAGGAGCCTGTCGCCATTTTTAATTTTTTTTGCACTCGTCGGGTTCGAACCGAGGACTCCGAACTCCGTGTCGTAAATGTATGTTTTTTAAAAATATTTGATTAAAATTTTGTTAATTGAATTTTTTTTATAATTTTTAAATTTTTTTTGTTAAAATCGGATAGTAAATAAAGATTTTAATGATGGCGACCGTAACGGAAATTTCAACGGTGACGTCATCATCCAATATGGTGGTCATGGTATCCTTATTCCTAGAAATGGCTTACCGGAGGCTTTAGACATGGATGCTTAAGCCATTTTTAGGAATTTGGGTTCTTTCTAGGGCAAAACGACTTTTGAGGATTTTAGAAATCCTGGTTTTTGAATTGTGGAATTTTTTGAGATTTTTTGAATTTTTTTCCACAGAAATTGAAATTTTGGCGAATTTTGAGGAATTTTGAGGAGTTTTGAGCAATTTTTGCCCAATTTTGGCAAATTTTGAGGGTCCAAGGTCAATGTCCTACTTGTCCCGTTACACTGTGTCCCGTTACACACATCCAAGATGACCGCCGTGACGTCACAATCCAAGATGGCTGACTGGCACCAAGCACCACGCCCCGGACCCGTGTGCCCGGAGACCCTATTATATACTACTTATACTACTTATTTTTACCCATGATTCTGTGTGTTCAATAATAGAGTTTCAACTGGCAAACATAAACAACAATTTTCAGTCTACCACTTTAGGTTGAACAACCTTAGATCGGTATAATTTAGACTGTAATGAGAAATATAGCATTGGAAATGTTCAGTTCAGTTTTGATGGCACTATAGTTTAACTTGAAGAACAAATAAACGTTCGTGAAAAGTTCCAATAACACCCTCAAACAGTCTGCAATTAAATGAGTGCCATTTGACTGACCAGCAAAGTCGGCAGATTGTTCCGCTAAGTCAGTGAAAGCCTCTGACGTGTGTGTGAATGTGGGCTGGAAGCAATGTTGATCTCGGTGCGGGCGGGACAAGGCACGCTAATTGCCGCTACAATGGATCCACCGGCACCCGGGGGGGGGGGGGGGGGGGAAGGGGTAGGGGGGCTGGTAAATGTTTGCGTTCCCCGCCGCAAGTGGCTCCTACACTTGCCGACACCTCGCTACGCGCCGAGCGAGTCGAACACTTCGCGCCGCTACTTCATCAGCTGCGTTATTTACTGAGACACCAAGCGTGTTGACAGTCTCGACGAGTGCACACTGGCTTTCGAACTACGAGTTCACATCTCAACCGAGTAACTGATAGGAAATACAACAAATGTTTTATGCTATTAAAAATCGCTACAAACTGTAATCAAATTGCAGATGGTAGTAAAACGTTATAGTTATAGATGCTGAAGCTTATAAAAGGGCCAATGTAAATTTACATTGCTTGCACCATTGAAATTCGGAAAATCAAGAATTTCTACAGCGAAGATCCGGGTAAATAGGATTTACTCAGCTGTGGCCGGGCAGAGCAGCTGGAGAACTGACCTTACACTTGACGGCACGTGTCGTATGTGAGTGAGAGGGGTCACTCCCGCTGCAGGGGAGGGGGTGGGAGAAGACAGAAGGAATGTCGAGGTCTCGTCGCCGTAGCTGTCTCGGCATGTGGCATCGCGCATGTTCGCAAGGTCCTTTATATGGCAACATTGTCAATATGGGATGTGATAAACCCCGATAAACGACACTCAACATGATTCACACAAATTTATAACTAAAAATAGAGCGTAATGTAAATAATAGATTATTTTACTTTTGTAACAATTTTAGTAGAGCATTTAATTTTAATCACTATTGCGAAAAAAATAACACGAACAGAGAAAAAATTAAGTGCAGTTACACAACATTTTTACACAAAAAAATTGAACAAATTCGTTTTTATATCCAAATATTCACATATTTGGTTAGTACCACAATTTGTTTTATCCTTTAAAGGGAAATTGATGGAATGCAAATAATTTGTTATGAACTTACCGCATTACAAACAGCAGCTCTCTCTGCCGCTCCTTAACTTAGATTCCACCGCATGACTCCGCGCATTTAGACTCATTCTGGACCAGGGTCTTTTAGCAGTGTGAGGATTTAAAAAAAAAAAAAGCAAAGACTTTATAGTTATTTGTAAGTTTATTGGTTGTTACTGAATTAATTATCAGTGCAATACTACAAATATGCAGATTTGTGCAACTTATAAGCTTTTAATATATATACTGTATAGAAGTCGCCAGCCCAGGTTAAAATTTCTAATACGGTTTTTCGGTAGTTGGTTAATTCACCGCCGCAATCGCCACCATCTCTAGGGCATCGACTTGTGGTGGTCCCTAGCGGACACGTGTCGAACTCTTCAAACACCCCTTCCCCATCCCCTTGAACGACCTTGAGCTGCAGTGAATGATAGATGGGGGTGCGGGGAATGACAGCGGGCGACAGCGCTGCGCTCTAACGTGTAAATAACAACTAAGACGATACAGGGCGTTACGGCAGCGCACTGCAGCGGTAAAGTTCCCAAGCTGCTCATCATAAGCTTCTGAAAAACGTAGAGTAAATCCTATCCACTCGCGACTTCTATACAGTATATATATTCAAAGTTATAAGTTAAACCCAAAAATTTGCACGTTTTGGTGACTTAACGTGTTCTACGAAGACTGAAAAACTACCCACAAAAAATGAATTTTCCAACCCAGAAACCGCTAAAATTATCTTCACTGCACCAAAAGAAAAGAAAGTAATAAATAATTACTGGGCACAGAAATATGAAGTCTCACTTACAAGCCATTCAAATTTCAGGACTTCCAGAACTCTTGTTATATGACTCTTATTTCATATTTCTATGTGTTCGTGAATAGGGTTTCAACTGGAAAACATAATCAACAATGTCCAGTCAACCACTTTAGGGTCTATACAGAAGTATAATTTAAATTATAATGATCTATTCAGTTTTGCTATTGTTACAGTTTACATTGAAGAACAAGAACGTTCGTCAAAAGTTCCGATTAACGCCCTGAGTTAAATTAGTGACATTCGAGGGACCAGTACGGCGTCGTGATGGTGGTAACGAATCGTCGGGCCTATGTTAGTGCATGTGCAAGACTGAACCTGTGCCTGCACACTCACAAAGGCAGCACCTCCCTCCCCCAGCCAAAGGCAGCTAGCTGTCTTCTTGCGCTGGTGCGCAAGTTACCTGTGCAGCGTACACTCATGACTTATGTTCATAGAAGGCTGGACCGACGGCTAGGCATGTGCCACTTCTTGCATATCATGGGCGTGGATCCAGGGAGGGTGGAAGCCAAATATTCCCCCTCCCCCCGTTCTGGAATTAAGAAGCCCCTCACTGAGAGGACATGCCTGCGTGCCCATGAAAGGGTTTGATGCCAAAACTATGTGTTATGAAAAACTTCCTGTACATTTCAAAGTTGTATGCTTATTGCAGGCATGTAGGCCATAATAATGGCAGTATACAACATAAAAACGCCGTTATACAGAGATGACGTGTTGGGTAACCCCGCGTGCAGAACTCTCTCCCTCCCCTCCCCCCCCCCCCCCCCCCCAACACAAATTCCCTGGGCCTCCTTGCAGAATCCTACAGATTTGTGCCCCTGGTACATATACTATTTTATAAGTATATTTCAAAACTCAGTAAATTTTTCCTAAGTCTTTACCACACTTTAAATATGAAACTGTAAAAACTAATAAAATAGTGGCACTAGACTGCCACACCACGGAATCAAATTGAAGCATTTTCGACCGATAAACTGTAAACATTCCAGTGATGGTGTTTCACAGTTTTGTACAGTTCTTGACGTGTATGTTCTGCTTTTGTCAGCCGTGTGACACCAACCCAACCCTTGTCTTAACTTCATCCACCCGCTGGACTGCTCCGGGGTGAGCGGCAAGCCGAGGAGCTGGCAACACCGCGCGCCGAGTGACGAGGCATCTCGACCAATCAGGCCGCGGCGCGGTGACGGGGCACTCTTGACGCCGCGAGCTGCAGCAAGCCCACGGATACCGACTGCATGAGGCCTCGTGCCACTGCGAGGAACAGTGGCTCGCTCTTCCTAGTTTATTATCAACTCTGGAGGTTCGGTAGAATTTGCCAGGCCTAAACCCTTTTTGAAGTTATACTTCTTAAGGTGTGTTGAAGATTATTTTTTCGTTTTCGACGGAAATGCTACAAAATGCGCGCGCATCACGCAACGGAATATTAACAGGTTGAGCTCCAACGCGCATGCGTGTTCCTGCTATACTACCCTCGAGCCGCAGTCGTCAAGATGGCGATTTCGTGTGTGGCAGCTACACCCGTATAGCACGTGTATGCTAGCGTGAACATTGGGAGACATACTGAGAGTACTGGTGTGCCAAATAAAACTTTATGTAGTGACACTATCCTGGAACTTACTTGGTAAACATTAATATTCATACCAAGATAAAAACGCTGCTTAAATTATCCATAATTTAATAGCCAAGAAGAGTGTGTTGGAGCAAGCATGGCGTAAAAATATTTAACACTTGTTGATTCACTTCATAACTTATTTTATGTATTTGTCAAACTAAATGTTGCAGTCCAAAATAAAAAATAAAAAGCGTAACTTCTAACGGGTGTACAACCACAACACTTTTACACGCACAATTATTTTTAATTACATCTTACTCGTTGGTCTCTCAAGATATATAATGGATCAAACCACCTTCAACGCAGTGTCACCGTCATCTTGGCTACTGCGACAAATTGAGTTTCAGGTGGGATTTCCATCCCAAGTTAATTCAAGGTGTGCCGAAGATATTCAATTTAAACATTTTAATTACTGAACTCTTTCGTAACATACTGAAACAAGAATAAAACTAAATAATGTTCTCCGGTTTTCAAAATGCAATAAATTGTAGAACTTAAAAAAAAATCACAATTTATCTTATCTGAATAGTTTAGTAAATCAATATTTATCGTATTAGCAAAAATAATGTGGTGAGACCAGTAAACTGTTAATGCGCAGGGTAAGTCTTTTTATAAGAAGATTTTTCGTTTATTGACTTGGACACTCGATTAAAAGGTGGTTTTCATTCGCTCGGAGTCGTGTTAGGCAAATACAGATAGTCCATAATATATTATTCCAGTTTCGGTGATATATTATATCAGTTTTAGTCTATTTACAACAAATCATACATCAAATTGAAGGTTAAAAAAAACCTGGTTTTTCTCACAAATATTCAATACGTGCACCTTTAGGTATACGGCACACATCCAACCTAAGGTCAAATTCTTCCCCAACTTTGGTTAACACGTCTCGACTCTGGTAAATCATTAGGTTGGTGCGGAATGCAGACACGATCTTTTATAAAACCTCAAAGGAAAAAAATCGCATGGCGTTATGTCAGGTGAACGTGGAGGCATTACGACCAAACGGGTAGAGACTTCGACTTTCAACCACTCTTGTACAAAGAGATTCCAATGGGTAAGGACCCCTGTTGCAAAACATAGTTTACAGGTGGAACCTCTTCTAGTTGAGAAAAAAGTACGCACTTATCTAAAACTGTTTTAGTTATTCTTTAATTGTGTGTGGCCTTGACCAACACACTACCACACTTACAGTTGATACTATTAAAATTTATAATTGGGACATTCTTTCATGGACACACTGTAAAACAAACAGAAGCTGAATAGCTTCCCAGTATTAACTGCGCACAATAATAAGCATAATAAAATAAAGTCCAAACATTGAATATTGCACTATCTTTCTATGGTGTCAAAAAATTATAATTGAATGAATCATCAATTTAAATATAAAATTATGTGAAATTTACGTAATAAACTCTCACCATTATTTCGAAAAACGTATTTTATATATGGAAACATAACCATACCCATGTTGATGTACAAAGTTGCAATATATTTCTTGTAGTGGGTATTAAAAACTATTTCTTGGCCACTGGTTTCCAAAAAATATAGCAAATTCTTTTTGTAAAAGTACAGATTATTTTTTTCTTTGTGGTTGGTGTCGTACCAACAATAAAGCTGCACTAACCTACGAAAGTATTCTTGATTGTTTACTACAGTCTTGCATCGAGCGGTTCCTATGGCGCCGCGGGCTCCAAGCTTGCAGTGGACTTGAAGCCTTGTCGCCGACTCGTGTGGGCCATGCTCCTGATCCGCGCTGCAAGACCAGCTCGTGGTAACCACCATGGCCACTGAAGACCATCCAAAAGGGATCGGGGTTCAATATCAGTCCTTAAACCCTTACTTCCCTTTCCCAGTTGCCTTGAAATGTTTTGTATACTTTCTGTTTCCCTTTATAATGACATTGCTGGTGACTTAACGTCTAACCATATCAAACAGTAAATTAATACACAATGTATTCTCTTACAACCCGATAATCTAAGCCCGAACACACGTGGTCCCGGCATATTCAGTAAGAAGCATGAGTCATATGAATCGTCGATGTTTCATGGGCTGAATTGCACTACTGAGCGGTAAAATTGTTTATTCGTGTAATGGCAAACCGCTACCACACAAGATCAGGACTTTAGAGAACAACAGAATGTGTAGCCTCCTCGTGAATTAATTTTAAAATATTTGCTGTCCAATAGTTTCAAGTTTACATTTTGTTACTATCTTTGTATGGCATGATCTAATCAAATTTAATAGACGTATCCAAATACATTTACTGAAGTGTTGCATTTTCACACGTAAAAGGACCAAATGCATAGAAGAAGATGTAATTTAACTTCGTACAATTGTTACATAAAGATTGGTCTCAGCGTATGATCGTATGATAATATCTTCAGTATAAAGGATGCAGATCAGTCTTATCAAAATTCAAAAGACGTCGCAATAGATTAGCAACACCCATGCTGGAAAAAGGATAGTTGTGTGGCCACCACAATGTACTGTGTCAATATTTTTTTTTTCCTACCAAATAATTTTCTGCAACAATATATATTTTTAGTGTCAACAGCACCATTTATATGACAATTTTTGGACACTACAACATTTTTATGCTGTCACAATAATATATCCGATATGGTCTAAATCAACCAAATATGTTGCATTTGTCTACAGAAATTTTTTTTAACAGTTCTTAAAGTGAGAATTAGATGGAATACTTGATTTAAAAATATTTGTGGGGTACATATTTCTTGGGATTTGAGTTCTTTACGTTTAAAACCCTGTTTCACACATCTACTTAATCAGGGGAATTGAATATACCAAAAGAGCCATACAGAAATATTGTCGCGGGTTGAAATTTTGCAGGGTTGTTGAAATCAAATTTAGAGACTTTACTGACGGGTCTCTGGGCTGGCTGCTCTGTTCACTCGTCAGCGCAAGTGGCGTGACCATGTAATTGGGGCACGGGGCCGGCGCGGCGCGCTGCGGGCTTGCAGAATTTTGTTTGTTTGTTTGGCCGCGCGCTGGCGCAGCCACGGGCCGCAGTTACTGGGGCGCGCTGTCGTAACAAGCCGCGCGGTGTGGCCTGCACATTGGGGTAGAGGGGGGGTAGTCTTCCCAGATGTTCTAGTTAGTTGTTTAGTAAATTTGACTTCAATAACGAGCTTTTGTTATGGTAGGCGCGGCAGGGCGCGCGAATTTAAGCGCAAGTGAGTGGTGACTCGGGGCTCACTCAGGCGGAGGCTATGCGTCTCACCTGTGGTCACGAGTTGTTAGTTCGTTCGTGATGTAGGAATTCAGGCTCACTCTGGCGGAAGCTATGGCCGACGCCAGAGGCCACGAGTCATAGTTTTTAAAATGTAATGTTCGTTCGGGATTTCAAGGGCAGGAGAGGCCCCTACGTTATTTTTTTAAAGTAATCGATCAAGAAAGGCTTTTCGGAAAATGTGAGTATGGACTTATCTTTGTTTTAATTTTAAGTATTAATTATGATTTGAGGTATTCGGAAGGACTAGGGAAGTGTTTAGTGAAGTTCTCTCATTCTCTCTCTTGTAAGGTAGTTCAATCGTTAAGGAAGTAAAGAGATTATTGTTTTAAATTGTAATCCCGCTATTTAAATGTTCTTTAAAATGATGTTGAGTATTTGACTTTAAGAATAAAATAATTTTAATTAAGTATTATGTTATTTTGCAAAATTTCCTTAGTTCAGCTCTCACCAGACATCCTGTACGGGATGACGAACCTATGATCCTAGGTACAGTAAAGTATTTTATGAAGTTAAGACTAGTTGATGCCAAGCGAGTTGTTTCTATGTAAAGAGCTACGATTCTCGCCCCCCCCCCCTCTGAAGGTGGATCGTGACAGAAATGGTAGAGTTCGCCGGATAGGTTCTATTTCTGGAGAGAGAGAGAGGTAGATTTTTATGTTTATTATTAAGTTAGTTTCAGCTTCTGATAGCAGGTTATTAAGAGTTTACTTGAGGAGAGGATTACGGAATTTTAATCTAAGTGGAGGAAGTCTTTGAGATTTTTTTTTGACGTAACAGATGTTTATTTGAGTATACTTGTAAGGATAAAGTTTATAGTGATAAGTTGTTTTAAGTCGTTGAGTTTATCAGGGATTTTTACGTGAGGAGAATACGTTATAATTTAAATGATTAATAGAGATAATGCAAGTGGTTTAATTTAATTGAAATTAATTTTAAGATTGTAGGTTAAGAGAGTTAAAATTTAAAATAAAGTTTTTTTCGTAAATAGGAATTATTTTCAAGTGAAGTTTGTTTTGCTGTCGTGCGCGTAGGAGACGAGACGTACGAATTAAATCAGTCGAGGGAAGGATAAACGTTAGAAAGGAATTAAAGAGAAAACGAGAGTTTATGTAAAAGAGAGTTATAGAATTTATAGTGATGTTTTGTTTTAATTAGAAAAATGTTGAGAGTTGTTTCAGAACGACACGTCAGTGGACGTGGCAGAATGAACACGTGACGGGGAGGTGCTGAGACCTAGCGGAGAACGGAGGAACCGCAAGCGAGGGTTGGCGCACCTGATGGAATTCGGTGACGTCACGAGCACGTACAGAGACGTGGACGGCCGTGACCTTGTTTTGATCAGCTGTACGGTAACTTAGCGATAAGAAAATAGACTATTGGTTAAATAAATTTAAATTTAAGTGTGTTTTAGAAGAAGAGGAACTTTCAGTATGTAAGTAATTTATTTTAAGAAGTGTATGATGTATAGGCTAGAAGTGTTTCGTTGTAAGTTGTTTATGTTTTTGTTAGTTAAATTCTACCTCGGTTTTAAAAATATTTTTTTGGGATTTGTAAACATTATTAAGGAGGTACACTATAAAATCGATAAGCATTGAGAAAACTGGGAAGGCTAGATTTTGTGTGTAGAGGGAATTTACTCCAAAAGAACAGAGAGACAAAATTAATGTTTTCATTAGGGCGAGGGACCCTAAGGTGAGGCGTTGTGTCCCTGGGAAGAAAGGGAATTGTAGCGCAGACCATAGGAGATGGGCTGACTACGGAATTAAGGGTCAGGAGAATCCTGAGAGTTGTGAGTAGTTTGGGGCAGGAGTTCCCCATGGTAGTACCGAAGTGGCTATCCTGTATGGGATAGGGTACCATTTCAATGAAGTTTGTTGGTGGGGTTAGAGTCCCTTGCTGTGTAGTGGGCCTATAGCAGATAGGCACTACAGTGAAATTTTTGGTTATTTTGTGAGGTAAATTCCCTGGAGGTTAAGTAAGATTGGATTCAGTTAGGAAGGAGGGAAATGAGAAACATTGCTGTAGAGAGTTAGTGTACTTGCCTAATGTGAAATTGAATTTTACTAAATTAATTTAGGAGAAAGTTTTGTTCGGTAAATAAATAATAATGGAAGATAGCTAGATAATTAATTAATTTTTTTTGAGTAAGGTGTTTTAAGTAATGAAATAAAATAAGGTGAAGTAATTTGAATAATTGGGGAGGAGTTTCTTTAAGAGTTTAGATACTTGTTTTTGAATTTATTGAGATATTCAGCCAGTGGAGTTTGAGAGATACAGTGAGATTTTAAGGAAATCGGTTGTTTATTAATTAGGACAAATGAGATTTTTTGATTAAGAGTCAGTAAGCATAGTTAAAATTTACGACATGATATTTGTTGATAGTTTACAGTTATTAAGGAGAAAACAGAGTAATCTATTTATTTTTATTTTAATGGTTTGAAGATAAGATTATGAATTTTTTTTTTGAAAGTTTCTTTGGCATGTTGGAATAATTTTTTTTGATTTTTAGAATTTACAGAGAAAATTTAATTGATTTACATTAGTTTGGAAGTATGGAGGTTTAGTGTTCGATTAGCCCTAACTTGATGGTCGGATCCCAAAAGAATGCCGTAAAACCGATAGCCATTTGAGAGGAATGCGGTAGGCGCTTGTGTAGAGAGGGGTTGTGGGAAAACTCCTTGGGACTGATGGCAGATCAGGGGCCCTAAATAGTGTGTGATGCTGTAAAACCAGTGCAGGGAAAGCCTGGTATGCTTAAATTTTTGGGCACAGGTTATGTAAACCTGGGGTTCCATGGGATTTAGTCATGTTAGCTGCTGTGAGACATTAAGATTTCCAGGCTCCATAGTAAATTCAATGTAAATTTTTGTTTTTTTAAAATAATAAATTTGTTTTTAATTTTTTTTGAGATATTTGATTTGGAACAGTGAATACAGACCCCGAGGAATAAGAGTTGTCATGATGTGAGAGGAGAAGGTGGTAGGCCTAAAAGGGTACAGGCACCACAGAGGTTATTTGTATTGCATAATTTAAATATAAGGAAACTTGAGAATTTGAAATTTTGTTGTTGGGTTGGACACCCATAAGAAGAGTATAGGCAGACTTTTTATTGTTATGAGATGTCTAATTTAATTGAAAAGAAGAAAGTTTAAAGATGCAAGGTAACATTATTATTGTAATAATTGAAAGAGATTAAGAGGTAGAGAGAAATAGGCAGTTTTTGTTTGTAAGTACTAAAGTTTACATATAGAAATTTAGTAACTAAGAATGAATAATAAGTTAAGTCTAGTGTAAAAGTTTTTTTTAAGTTTGTTAAGTTAAGAGTCACAAGTAAATTTTTTTTTAGAGAGAATGTCTTTGATAGGAAGTATTAGAAACTTATGGGAATTTTAGGGTAACATAAATAATGTAGGTAATGAATAATAAATAGATGGTAGGTCTTAAGTTAGGATTAACATTTGAAGCAGAATTTAATTAAGAAGAAGGAAAATAAATAGGCCTAATGAAAAGAACAAAAAAGGATTTTATGGTAAAGCATTTTTTTTTAAGTAATAAACAATGAATAATAATGTTGTTTCAGGGTAATGTGTACTAATAATACAATTTTTTTTTAGGACCAAAGAACAGGAATTATGTAATTTAAATTAACATGTATTTTTGAAACTGTTACAGATTCCTTAAGATGAGCTGAGCAGCAGTCCAGTTTACAAGATGACAAGAGTTCGAGAGACAAGATACAAGATCACTGAAACAAGAGCCAAGACTGAAGATTCAAGAGAAGAGAAAGCTGGCAGCCATGGACTTACAAGTGGAGATTAATAAGGTCATGTAAAGTTTTATTTTTTTTTATGGAAGACAGTAACTGGAGTTTTTTTTTGTTATAAACATTATTTACAGAACATTTAGGTTATAGTAATGTAATGGAACTAGTGAGTTGTGGTAGCTGTCAAAAAGAACTAATACCTTAAGTTTAATTTTTAAAGTTAATTTTCTTAATTTACAGAGGGATTAGTAGTTTTTTTTAAACCTTATTTAGGTTGGAATTTAAATACAATAGCTTATTATAAATGTGTACGAACAGTTCAAGTTCACAGTACTGATAGGTAGGTCAGATGATCTTATTGATTTTGATGATTTGTTGTTTTGAGTTGATTTTTAAGTGTTGTGAATTAGACAATGAAATAGTTCTGAAAACTTAAATTATTTCAAGCTAAGAAATAGTAAAGTTAATTGTAACTCAAAGGACACCAGAATTTAATTTTTTTTTGAATTAGTAATGTTTGAAAATTTTATACTTTACAAGAAAGGTTATAAACAAACAGATCGGATGGAACAAGGATGCAGTAAATCACAATTTCATTTAGAATTATTGATTAGCTTTTGAGGTTATGAAGTAAAAGTAATTATAGTTTAAAAGTTTGAATAAAAAAAAATGTTTTTTTTTTAATTTGTTTGAAATAGAAAGTTTAAAAGTTAATTAGTCATGATCTAGGTGGGTGATGGGGTGGGAATTGGCCACTCTTTTTCCCTATAACCTCCCTAACATGGCCTTCTATTACAACTAACAGAAATAAAGAAGAAGAAAAATGAAGAATTATTAGTTAGAATGTTTCTTTCATGAAGATACCTGATGAACTTTTATTGTTTGGAAGAATAGAAGCAAGGTTAATCAGATATTTTTACTCAGAAGAAGAAGAAGAAGAAGATAAAGCAGTTTTATGACTCGACAAGCCAGAGATTGGTGTTTCCCCTCTGCGCTTCTATTGACTACGTTGTTTACTCTCATGGGATAGCTGGTTCGGCACCATGGAGAGAGATTGGTGGGCATTGTGGTTGCCCCCAGAAGAAAAGAAGAGTAGAAGAGGTTATGGGTGGGTCATGTGAAGTGACCTTCAACCCAGTTACTTCGTGGGGACTATTTGCTGTATAGAGAAGATCAAGACTCAAGAGTTAGGGAAAATCATTGGAGGTCATGTTTCCCTTCCTTAAGTTTTTCCTATCAAATTATTTGCCTGATTAGATTATGCTAAGGGTGGGATACTTTATGTTAGCAGTTGAATTAATTAATTTTATTTTTTTGTGTGTTTGCATCCTTGCCCATCGATTGCAGTTTAGTAGTTAGTTTTGTATTTGTCAGGCGTGATGGTAATGCCTGTTGATGATGTTTCAGAATTGTAATCTGTTCGTGATGAGGATGGCACAACTCCGAAGCAGATGTGGGGAGAAGTTGTGAGCTGCCCTGGAAGCCAGTCCAGTAGCTGTTGGAGTTGAGTGGTGTTTGCTGATGGCCAGCCCAGGGAGCTACTCTTCTCGACAACACTGACTTCGAGGAGTTGCACCAACCTTCACGAGATAAGAGTTTAATTAATTGAAACACTGTAAGGACACTTAATTTTTTTTGAAGAACGAAAGAAGTATGGTAATAAACGGAAACCGAAAAAAAAAAATAATAATAATTATCAAGAATTTGCACATTGTTTAACGAATACTGAGAAACTAAGAACAGTAATTTAATTTGTAAAGAGAGCTTCACTAACAGAACAATTTTTTTAGAATTGAGAACTCTAGCCTCTGAAGGTTCCTGTGAGAACAAACCAGATAAAAGTTTTACATTTAATTTTATGAATACTTGTTGTTTTAAAATAAATCTTATGCAGAATCTAGATGTATGTTCAGACAGCAAGGAACTAAGAAAATTATTATTTTTGTGAAATGAGGAATTTATAGTTATGGTTTAATGGAAAAAGACAATTTGTAATTTTGAGGTAGCTCGATGGGGCTCGAGCTCTGTGAGGGGAGGGTTATGTCGCGGGTTGAAATTTTGCAGGGTTGTTGAAATCAAATTTAGAGACTTTACTGACGGGTCTCTGGGCTGGCTGCTCTGTTCACTCGTCAGCGCAAGTGGCGTGACCATGTAATTGGGGCACGGGGCCGGCGCGGCGCGCTGCGGGCTTGCAGAATTTTGTTTGTTTGTTTGGCCGCGCGCTGGCGCAGCCACGGGCCGCAGTTACTGGGGCGCGCTGTCGTAACAAGCCGCGCGGTGTGGCCTGCACATTGGGGTAGAGGGGGGGTAGTCTTCCCAGATGTTCTAGTTAGTTGTTTAGTAAATTTGACTTCAATAACGAGCTTTTGTTATGGTAGGCGCGGCAGGGCGCGCGAATTTAAGCGCAAGTGAGTGGTGACTCGGGGCTCACTCAGGCGGAGGCTATGCGTCTCACCTGTGGTCA
Organism: Bacillus rossius redtenbacheri; assembly: GCF_032445375.1. Classification (NCBI taxonomy): domain Eukaryota; kingdom Metazoa; phylum Arthropoda; class Insecta; order Phasmatodea; family Bacillidae; genus Bacillus; species Bacillus rossius. The sequence continues at coordinate 247,440,246 of NC_086330.1, forward strand.
CGAGTTGTTAGTTCGTTCGTGATGTAGGAATTCAGGCTCACTCTGGCGGAAGCTATGGCCGACGCCAGAGGCCACGAGTCATAGTTTTTAAAATGTAATGTTCGTTCGGGATTTCAAGGGCAGGAGAGGCCCCTACGTTATTTTTTTAAAGTAATCGATCAAGAAAGGCTTTTCGGAAAATGTGAGTATGGACTTATCTTTGTTTTAATTTTAAGTATTAATTATGATTTGAGGTATTCGGAAGGACTAGGGAAGTGTTTAGTGAAGTTCTCTCATTCTCTCTCTTGTAAGGTAGTTCAATCGTTAAGGAAGTAAAGAGATTATTGTTTTAAATTGTAATCCCGCTATTTAAATGTTCTTTAAAATGATGTTGAGTATTTGACTTTAAGAATAAAATAATTTTAATTAAGTATTATGTTATTTTGCAAAATCTCCTTAGTTCAGCTCTCACCAGACATCCTGTACGGGATGACGAACCTATGATCCTAGGTACAGTAAAGTATTTTATGAAGTTAAGACTAGTTGATGCCAAGCGAGTTGTTTCTATGTAAAGAGCTACGATTCTCGCCCCCCCCCCCCCCCCCTCTGAAGGTGGATCGTGACAATATTATATGGAAAACATACATGCGACCAGCGAGGTTGGGGTTGGAAACTGCAAAGACCTAGGATTGCCTGTCCGTTGCAAGTTGAAGCACGTCACGTGGAACACCATCATGGAACACGCCGCTGCTAGGGCGATACTGGCACAGTTGTGTCCAGCGCCACACCGCCTCGGTGCACAAGAACCACTGCGCCATGCAGCGGCTAGGCGTGCAACTATCAGCGCTTATTCTCGTTGTAAGCCCCGCAGTAAAGTTAAGGGGGTGGTATCATACATTATTGTGCTTCCTTAGTTGTTTTTGCTCAAAGTTTTAAATATAATTTATAATATAACAATCGTCAGTTTTCATAAAGTTTTTGATAAATTATAATTTATTTAATAATTTTTTAAAATTATTGGTTACTTTTAATATCAACCCTAGCATGAACTAGGAGCATGTAATATTGTTTTGTACAGTTTTAAATTACTCATTTTTTTGTATCCTTTGTCATGTATTAAGTACTTAATTTTTTGTGTATCATTCATAAATCAACAAATATTTGATTTAACGCAGTTTTTTTAGACATACGCCATTGCAGTTTTGCACTGTTTGTCACGGAAAAAAATACGATCATCAAAAAAAGAATTTAAAATATTTTTATTTATTTTTGATTTTAGGATTATTTTCCAAGCTAAACATTATTTTAAGTCTCTTACAAGCAGTTCACAATTTTTTTTTTTTTCCCGTACGATGAAACATGCACTCAACATATGAATTGCATATAAGCTATATACAACTGAATATTATCAAAACTCATTCGATTATTTAGAAACACTATAGGTAGTCTTGAATTAACATCTAAAATGTAAAAATAATTTCCTATTAATCAAAGTAATAGAATTCTTACATACTATGATATGTCAGCCAAGGAGATGTCAGTGAAACGGGAGGAGATAGGATTAACAAATGTTACAATTTGACATACTAATTTATTTGACTATACCACTGATACAGCCACTCATATGTTTTTTCACTTGTTACCAGGGACAACTACTTACACTTATAATTACGACCGTCGATCTTCGGTGATTACAGTGAGGCTGCGAAAACATATCATGGAAGACAATCTTGTACATCAGGGTTTGGCAGAATATCGACTGGTAGGTCCTTGTAGTCATACATTACTTCATGTGGTGTACAGACGAGCGGAAACTCTTTAGGTTAATATATATTAAATTATGTTAATGATTAATCATTTCCAAATGCTTCAATTATTTTAATTTCTTCTTTCCACTCGCAAAAAAAAAATTATCATCTGGAAGCCGATGAGATCTCGTAAACTGAAGGCTAGTCCCATAGAAGTATATGCTGGATGCTTTCCTAGATATGTTATTCTGAATTAAGAATCAAATTACACATTGAAGCGACTCATGTGTACATTCAAATTGTCACTTCGTGCAAACCACTTTCCGCATCTATTACACTGTGACTTGGAGGTAGGCTTACCAGACATTGATGCTTTTCATGTCGCTGAGCGCTACTGCTGCCTGCAAACTCATGCCCACAATATTTACACAGTGTGTTACGACTTCACTACTTGTGGTACTAAATGTAAATATTCTTACGCTTTGTAATATAAAATATTTTCTATTGTATGATTTAGACAATTTATTCATTGTGACACATACTGTAATAAGTCATAGAATTTATGAAATAAAGTTATATACGTGTTACGGATGGCAGTTCATTCTATCTAAGAATACATGGGCGCAAAAACTAATGGGTACTGAAATAGGTTATGTAAGTTTATACTTATTTGGTCATAGGCTATTGAATTCACAAATTGATCGTCCTCAATGGTAAATAGATATTTTATCAAACACACTAGATAATGATAGGTTGATAATGGGCTATTTAAATAGAAAATTTTTTCCATTATTACTAATACTCAAGCAAAGAATAATTGCATATAATTAAAGAGCAAGTCAGACAATTTTATGTGTCTTTTTTTTTAAATACATTACAATTCGGAAATCATCTAATAAACAAGTTTTATAATTATTCAGAACATCAAATAAGGTTTTCTAAATTGTACCCAATATTCAAAATTAGTTACTTATCACATAAGGGGTAATTCAAACTGAAAAGTATCATGACTCATTTAAATCTTGAGTTAGGGTGGACCCATATTACACTTGCAAATGTCTTCAAATATCCAAATACATTTCACAGTGATAAATAGTTTGAAAATAGTAGTAATCCTTTAGCACAACTTTAACTTTATCAGTATAGAGTGCATATATTATTTGTCCATCTATTTAGTTCATCGGGGAGCACAAGTATTAAACCTCAAGACTACTGGTATGTTCCTGAGTGACCAGCCAAAACTAGTTGTTATTAACATGATATTAAAATCAATTCTTAGAAGTTCTTTAAAAATAAAGATCATTAATTAGTTATACTCTCAAACTTTTATTAAGGTCTAATGAATATATATATATATTCAGTGAGATTTGAGCTTCTAAATAATATTTTATGTAATAATGTCTATATACATAAGCATAAACTGGAAACAAACTTACATACATACAGGTAGATATTTCAGTTCGCACCTAAACACAGTTATTTGTATTACTGCCCTATAAATTATCCACATTTAACTATAAACAAAAATCATTATTAGTGGTATTATATAAAAGCAAAACCAGCTAATGCAATTACTTAATTCATAATAAAATCATAAACTTTCTTTTTGATACGATTGGTTCCATTTAGTAAAACATTACTTACATTACTCACTCATTGTTGCTCCAAAACCAAATTTATAATTTCATTAAGGCCTAGAGGGGTGTAAAGTATTAGTTTGTACTAATTATGTTTCCGATGCATAGAGCATACAATATCATTGAACTGTCTTATTCCTAGCACTAATAGACTGCAAAATAAATAGTTTTGGATATTAAATATGCAAGTTAATGTGTGTTTCTGTAACAAACACACACGTTCAGATACAGAATGCAGCCCCTGTTAAAAAAACAACACAAACAGAACACGGGGTCACGGGTTATTGTTGGTCTGTTGCCTTCCTTAACAAAAACATATTCCATTCTCCTAAATGAGTTAATGGGTGGTTGGTGGAGTGGATACTAAACAACTACGGGGAAATGAGTGCCTCATTAGAAAATTGTGGAATGGAAAATATTTCATAGGGAAATTTTGTGGGAAAGCGGGAAATTTTGGGGGAAATGGGAAATTGCTAGGAAATTTAGGAAATTTTCGGGAAATCGGTCTATTCAGGGGTCAAAGGTCACGTATCCTGAATCCTGCTCCTGGCTCATCCACGCTTGGACGTACATAATCATACTACTTGTAATAAAAAAAAGTGTTTGCATGGAGTCCACATGCGACACAAGTAATATTTATTACTTATTAGGTATATATAGAATTAAATTATTTATATTTTCAATCACAATATTCACATACAAATTAATTATACTTATAAAGTCAATTGCACAAATCAATAGCTCTTTTTCACACGAATAAATAGATTGCAGATACTTAAAACAAAATAACACAAATATTTGTCAGCCTCCATCGTCAGCCGTTACGATAAACTGAGGTGTAGACAAACACAAGCAACTTTACTGCTGCGTTACTGCCATCTTCCCTTCTGGCCGTTACAACTAGCATATAGCATGCTACGCAACGTATCTATCCCCCCCAAACCAAACACCGCCTTTTTTCATTCGACCACTAGCGCATGCGTTGGAGTGGCGTCGCCGCTGACGCACTCTCCTGCTCTACCGGTTTCCCCACCAAGTATTTGACTAATCTCCTTATGTGATCGGAATTTTCGTAACGCTTGAAAATGGTTTTGTCCCCTCCCCCTCAGTAAATAAGTTTCACTTCAAAATAATCTACTCCAGTCCGCAGTTGACCTCTGAAGGCAGTGTAAATTTGTTGTTAAAGTGAATTATTTTACTTTTTTAATGCTACTGTATTGTGTATTTTAAAAAAACTACTTTAAGAGCTACTCTTAAAAATAAAATAAAACCATAATTTTTTATGTGGTTTAAAAAGTCAAGGAAGCGTTAAAATATGCTATGTAAGTAGCCATATTTTAAAAAATGTCTGACTAGTCATTTAACCGGGAGGACCACACTGTTATGTGCCACTGTTGGCAAGTTACGGCTAAACAGGTTGTGTAATTAGGGCTAAATTTTGCTTGGACAGAAATAGAAAGTACTTTATAAATTATTCATGCAATGGGGAATTTCGATTTAATACAGTTTCTTGAACATACGGCCTTGCAGTTTTGCACTGTTTGTCAGGGGAATAGTTCATAAATGCAAAATAATAAATACAAATCAAAACAAAAACCCACAAAAAACAAGCCAAAAACAAGCCTAAATCAGCTGATGTATTATTCTGTGTTGTTATTATGTTTTCATGAATAAATATATTCCACGGAATTCTTGTACTTCTCTGACATTTAAGTGCTGTCGTCGTTGTGTTGTCCATAATATCTGTTTAGGTTTATCGTTGGGTTTATCTGTTTGACATCAGCTGATTTAGGCTTTTTTTTACGGGTTTGTGTTTTCATTTGTATTTCTTATTCTGCGTGTATGAATTTTTCCAATGACACACAGTGCCACACTGCAATGGCGCATGTCCCAGGAACTGTATTAGATGGGCCGTGGCTTGTGTGTCAGCAGGCGGGCGGGCGAGCTGGTCGTGCTCGTGTGAAGCCCGCTTGCTGACGCGCTGCTGGCCGCGGGACTGGTCGTGCACGTGTGAAGCCCGCTTGCTGACGCGCTGCTGGCCGCGGGACTGGTCGTGCTCGTGTGAAGCCCGCTTGATGACGTGCTGCTGGCCGCGGGACTGGTCGTGCTCGTGTGAAGCCCGCTTGCTGTCGCCCTGCTGGCCGCGGGACTGGTCGTGCTCGTGTGAAGCCCGCTTGCTGACGCCCTGCTCGTCGCGTGACTGGTCGTGCTCGTGTGAAGCCCGCTTGCTGACGTGCTGCTGGCCGCGGGACTGGTCGTGCTCGTGTGAAGCCCGCTTGCTGACGCCCTGCTCGTCGCGGGACTGGTCGTGCTCGTGTGAAGCCCGCTTGCTGACGCCCTGCTGGCCGCGGGACTGGTCGTGCTCGTGTGAAGCCCGCTTGCTGACGCGCTGCTGGCCGCGGGACTGGTCGTGCTCGTGTGAAGCCCGCTTGCTGACGCGCTGCTTGCCGCGGGACTGCTCGTGCTCGTGTGAAGCCCGCTTGCTGACGCGCTGCTGGCCGCGGGACTGGTCGTGCTCGTGTGAAGCCCGCTTGCTGACGCGCTGCTGGGCGCGGGACTGGTCGTGCTCGTGTGAAGCCCGCTTGCTGACGCGCTGCTGGTCGCGGGACTGGTCGTGCTCGTGTGAAGCCCGCTTGCTGACGCCCTGTTGGCCGCGGGACTGGTCGTGCTCGTGTGAAGCCCGCTTGCTGACGCCCTGCTGGCCGCGGGACTGGTCGTGCTCGTGTGAAGCCCGCTTGCTGACGCCCTGCTGGCCGCGGGACTGGTCGTGCTCGTGTGAAGCCAGCTTGCTGACGCCCTGCTGGCCGCGGGACTGGTCGTGCTCGTGTGAAGCCCGCTTGCTGACGCCCTGCTGGCCGCGGGACTGGTCGTGCTCGTGTGAAGCCCGCTTGCTGACGCGCTGCTGGCCGCGGGACTGGTCGTGCTCGTGTGAAGCCCGCTTGCTGACGCGCTGTTGGCCTCGGGACTGGTCGTGCTCGTGTGAAGCCCGCTTGCTGACGCCCTGCTGGCCGCGGGACGGGTCGTGCTCGTGTGAAGCCCGCTTGCTGAGTGCTGCTGGCCGCGGGACTGGTCGTGCTCGTGTGAAGCCCGCTTGCTGTCGCCCTGCTGGCCGCGGGACTGGTCGTGCTCGTGTGAAGCCCGCTTGCTGACGTGCTGCTGGCCGCGGGACTGGTCGTGCTCGTGTGAAGCCCGCTTGCTGACGCCCTGCTGGCCGCGGGACTGGTCGTGCTCGTGTGAAGCCCGCTTGCTGACGCCCTGCTGGCCGCGGGACTGGTCGTGCTCGTGTGAAGCCCGCTTGCTGACGCGCTGCTTGCCGCGGGACTGCTCGTGCTCGTGTGAAGCCCGCTTGCTGACGCGCTGCTGGCCGCGGGACTGGTCGTGCTCGTGTGAAGCCCGCTTGCTGACGCGCTGCTGGGCGCGGGACTGGTCGTGCTCGTGTGAAGCCCGCTTGCTGACGCGCTGCTGGCCGCGGGACTGGTCGTGCTCGTGTGAAGCCTGCTTGCTGTCGCACTGCTGGCCGCGGGACTGGTCGTGCTCGTGTGAAGCCCGCTTGCTGACGCCCTGCTGGCCGCGGGACTGGTCGTGCTCGTGTGAAGCCCGCTTGCTGACGTGCTGCTGGCCGCGGGACTGCTCGTGCTCGTGTGAAGCCCGCTTGCTGTCGCCCTGCTGGCCGCGGGACTGGTCGTGCTCGTGTGAAGCCCGCTTGCTGACGCCCTGCTCGTCGCGTGACTGGTCGTGCTCGTGTGAAGCCCGCTTGCTGACGTGCTGCTGGCCGCGGGACTGGTCGTGCTCGTGTGAAGCCCGCTTGCTGACGCCCTGCTGGCCGCGGGACTGGTCGTGCTCGTGTGAAGCCCGCTTGCTGACGTGCTGCTGGCCGCGGGACTGCTCGTGCTCGTGTGAAGCCCGCTTGCTGTCGCCCTGCTGGCCGCGGGACTGGTCGTGCTCGTGTGAAGCCCGCTTGCTGACGCCCTGCTGGCCGCGGGACTGGTCGTGCTCGTGTGAAGCCCGCTTGCTGACGCCCTGCTGGCCGCGGGACTGGTCGTGCTCGTGTGAAGCCCGCTTGCTGACGTGCTGCTGGCCGCGGGACTGGTCGTGCTCGTGTGAAGCCCGCTTGCTGACGCCCTGCTGGCCGCGGGACTGGTCGTGCTCGTGTGAAGCCCGCTTGCTGACGTGCTGCTGGCCGCGGGACTGTTCGTGCTCGTGTGAAGCCCGCTTGCTGTCGCCCTGCTGGCCGCGGGACTGGTCGTGCTCGTGTGAAGCCCGCTTGCTGACGCCCTGCTCGTCGCGGGACTGCTCGTGCTCGTGTGAAGCCCGCTTGCTGACGTGCTGCTGGCCGCGGGACTGGTCGTGCTCGTGTGAAGCCCGCTTGCTGACGCCCTGCTGGCCGCGGGACTGGTCGTGCTCGTGTGAAGCCCGCTTGCTGACGTGCTGCTGGCCGCGGGACGCCAGGCTCCGGACAGTCGACGCCAAGAAGCGACCCCTGCCCCTCCCCCGAGGGCAGCAGTTCATTATTCACGCGTCCCCAAGGCTCCGGATAATCGATATGCGTTAACAAGCGGCGGGAGGCACCCTAGTTGGAGCGGGAAACTCACGCGTATGTCAAGTTGGCGAACGCACACCGCCAGTTATTTGTTTATTCTCCAACTTAATGATACATATGTTCAGTTCTGCAGATGTGATTCCAAAACTGAGGTCAAATTACAAAATAAAAATGAACTAAAACACTTAGGTGTGTTCGTGAATATCCTTCCACCTCGTGTGCCTTTGGAGACCGCAAAATATTAGTTGATTTTAACAAGAGGCTAAGTTAAAACCTTTTATATTCTTATTTATTATTAATTTTATATTAAACGCTCTATAAAAAATGTCCGAATCCTTCCTGTGTCCTTGTTTTTGTTCGACTTGGGTGCTTAAATTGACTGTTTGTATATTGATTGCTGCTTTCTTTGTGGTCATCGGCTTATTGTTAAAATTTTGTAAAAAATTTTGTCGTTAGTAAGCCGTTATAGTTTTTTGCTTAACATAATATGGTTATCTTTTTAATAATCTGATAGAACCTATTCTTGAAATTTTTGTGTGACGCCTAAGAAATACAAGTAGTGTGTAAACAAATGTGAGCGAGGAGGCTTTCAATTCTCGACAGTGATGTGTAAACATCTAACCTTATAACGAGCAAATTCACGTGTTCTCATGCTGCAAATAAACTTATAACACGAAACTAAGACACTATATTTAACGCAGAATTCTTTCAAATAATGCCGAGCTTGATAAATATACGAAAAGTGCAAATTTGAGGGGAAACAGTAAAAATTTGCCACCCTTTATGAAATCAAAACTATAGTTCTGTTTAACAAGATGGTACTATTGATTTCTCAGGGCTAACCGAACATCATGAGTACAGACCGCGTCTCGTGTAAATGCCTTATCGCTGAACATGTGATATTTCCCTCTAGACCGGAATTATCATCGCCTGCGTTTTTGAGGTTATATATACTCCTTTAGGCGCGTTGTGGATGAAATTTTAGTATGCACCAGAAATAAAATGAAATAAGCGCGCATTACACAACGGAAATTTAACAAGTTGAACGTTCATTGCGCATGCTCGCAGAAACTGCTTTAGCCACTAGCCGAAGTCGTCAAGATGGTGGACCCACCTGTGGCAATATGCACCCGTGTGTACTAACTTTCGCGAACATCGGGGAGTGTACTTTGGCACACCAAAGTAAACTTTATGGTAATAAAACTATAGTTATAACTAGAAAAATTTTTGTAAACTTGAAAGGTCATAACAAGGTTAAATCGAAATTTTAAAAATACATATATGTTATTAACCGGGAAAACTGTGTTGGAACATACATGGCGTCAAAGATATTTAACATTGTGTTGTTCTATAAAGCATTAAGAACGCGGCGGTATATTTTAAGTATTTTTCAACTAAAAGTTTCAGTCCAACAGATATATTAAAACCACATTACGTTTAAACATTTTAAATCACATAGGTATGATAACACTAAGTATAAATATGTATGTATATTTGATTTTGTTTAAACGACAGAAATCAGTCGTTAAATACTTCCTACAAACAAACTTTAAAATTATTGAACTGAGTTAACTTTTCAGATTTAACAGTAATAATTTCATCACGAAATTATTATATTAAACATGGCGTCGAATATATGTAGGCTAACAATTCCGTGTGGGCCGACAGTACAGTGAACGCTGCGCTATCTCAACATTTAAATGTTAACTAAGGATTGTGAATATTTTAATGCGTGTTTTAAGGTGCCATTAATCTCTTTTTGTGACTATAAACTATAACATCAAGTATTAAAGGATTGTTGTACTATTATAAAGGTTAGTTTTAACACACCAGTACGCTTAGTACATCCCCCAAATGTCCGCGAAAGTTAATATTAACAAATCAATCACATGGGTCCGCTATCTTTTCGATATTTCTGAGACTTCCACAGATGGCAGCGCCATTTTTAGGGACACATTTCCGTTCTAATCGATTTCCGTTCCATTCATAACATACTCCTACCAAATGCCGTATATCGAGAGCGAAGATATTCAAACATATTTTTTTTTTTTAAACTTAATCAGGTGTGAAAGATTACTTGGCCATCAGTATGATACTTATTTGTTACACTTTAAAGAATACCTGTGTTTGAAACAATAGGTAGAGTAACGGACATGGAAGTGTTTCCTCCGCATGCCGTGCGGCGCTCCAGTGGGCGGCGAGGAACAGGGGAAGCCTACAACTCACGTAGTTTCGGTTCCCTGCAAGAATTTCAGAATATTTCCGAAGTTTTGCGTTTTGGTATTAACGCCACTTCAGCCGCTAAATCAGAAGTTTCCAATGAAAACAAGCACGTTGTGACTGACCTAACCTAACCTAACCTAACCTAACCTAACCCTTCGCTTTTTTTAATTTCAATTTTTGAGAGAAATCCGAAGTTGCACGAACGTGGTAGGGAACCGAAACTACGTAAGTTGTAGGCTTCCCGAGGAACAGACTGGCAGCGCGGACGTGACATCCTGGCAGCCGCGAGCCCGGGCGGGAGGCAGGTGCGCGCGCAGCTCTGGACGATGTCAACTTCAGACAGCCCTGATGCAAGGTAGCACCAGCTCCAGTACTACAGTATGTCCTTAAACGAATGTCCCAGATATACATTTTAATAGAATCAACTGTAAGCTTTGTAGTGTTTTGTTTCAAGGTCACAATATTAAAGAGTAACTCAAACAGTTTTAGATAAGCGCATGCGCAGTACTGCTTTGTTGTTTTCTCGCTTGCAGCGTCACCTACACAAAATGGCGACTCCAGAGAGTAAAGCGTTTTGCGATCTGCAATTTGCTAATAGTGAATCCGTAATTTCAGTTCAGTGTTTATCCGAGAGTGGTTGAATGTTAAAGTCCATGACCTTTGGATTGGTCGAAATCGTCGAGACGACAGAGCTCTTATTCGCTGGCCTCCGCGTTTACCTGAAATAACGCAATGCGATATTTTTCTTTGGTGCTTTATAAAACATCGTGTCTACGTTCCGCCGATACCTAATTATTTACCAGATTCGAGACACAGAATTGAACAGGTCATTGCTTCCATTACTTCGGACTTGCTAACCAAAGTGTGGAATAATTGGTCTTCATGTTGGATGCGTGCCTTATGTCTAAAGGTGTACATATTGAACATTTTTAACAAAAACTAAGTTTGTTTACCTTCAGATTGATGTATGATTTGGTGTAAATAGTCTAAATTAAACTGTTATAATATACCATTAAAAGTGGGACATTCTTTTATATAAATCCTATACTTTGTTGTGACCTATATTTAGGAGAAAACTTAGTGTATCCACCCGAGCCCGAACTTAAACTTTGCAAAATTAAAATTGGTTTGATGTTACTTGAAATTTAACTTAATATACAATGCAAGTCTCAATTTTCATATTCGCTGGACGTAAACTAAATGCGTTCTGGAGACGGAGTTCTACAAAGCACTCGTTTAGGCGAGGTTTTGTTGAGATACCAGCATCTTTCAAACAAAAACTGTGGCCGTTATTTTTCGAGGCCATCAAACACTTTTGCAATACTCGCCGCGATAGGAACTGCTAACATGAACTTCTTACTGCATTGTAATTATTCTAATTTATAATAATTTATATATTTTTAAATGTTTATCTCGGCCGCAGGGTTAAGGTTTTTGGGACTAAACTATTACAACACTCTTTGAAACTTTTTTTTACGCTTTTACAGCCAACTGAACATTTTTGTGCACGGTAAAATTCACAAGACAGAAACAGTTACGTCAGATATAAGAAGAAACGTTTCCATCATTATAACATATCTGTACCGTAACCAAACTAACAAGATAACTGTGCTAATTATTTCATATAGTAAAGTCAAAATAACATAGAGGTTTTTTTTATGAAACGTTTCCTTAAACCACGATAAAACCCTTATAGTATAAATGCTCATTTAATGGCACTAAAAATTCCTTTTTAATTTTGTTTTTATCGAAATAAATAACATATTTATATAATGAAATTATGTTTCGTGGTTATTGAAGTCCTTATATAGTTATATTTTGGCAAGCTGATTTATATAATGTATTCAACATTTGTGGATTCGTTAATATCTTAGTTGTTAGCCTTTAGGTAATGCATGTAGAAAAATTGGCCATTTAATTTGTCTAGTAGTAAATAAGAACTATTAAGGCGATGTATCCAAAAACGTGCGAAAATGTTTTTGTAAATACTTTGTGTGAATTATATTGGATTTTGCAAATACAATCGACATTTAAAATTTTACTAGCATGTTAACACTATTGTTTATCTAAAGATTTTTGCTCTGCTATTTATTTAAATTTTAGTCGGTTCTCTGGTAGGGAGTTTAGTAAATATTTCTACTGTTTTGGTTGTATTGGTACTTAAAATTTATTAGAATTGTTTGTTAATTCCGATTTAGTATTTGGTTAAGGACCAAGAAGCCACATCACCTTTTTACTCAGCGAGTTCACATCTCTACATGTGTATCAAAGTATTGCAAAATGTGAAATGTTGGCTGAATGAAATAATGAAATATGATTTAACGTTATATTTTGGTAAATGACCACTCTTAAAATACCAAACACTCATTACTGGTCCGTTTGGAATTATTAGTTATAACCCAATATGTAATAGCGCAGAGGTAAACTTCTTGGCTGTTAATCTAATTCCATTTCGGTGAGTAGTGTAAGCTATGGCCTATGTAAAGTGTACATAATAATGGATCTGCATGAAAGGACACTGGTAGGAAGGTAAAGTAAAAGGCGTAATCTACATTGATCAGAACATTGATGGAGTATGCGGCGGCGGTGTGGGAACCGTACCTGGTGACGGGATGTGAGAGCACGCAGAGGAAAAGGAAAGGGCAAGAGGAGGAGGTTCATGGGCCATCGCAGATGATCAAGGAGCTGGGTGGAGGAGGGTGGAAAGGCTGGTCAGGTTTTTAAGGTGATCAAGGGATAGTTGTCTGGAGAAAGATGGGAAATAGGTTGTGTAGATGAGGGTACAGAGGGAGGAGAGACCACCCATGGAAGATCCAATTGAGTTGGAGACGAACAGAAAGAAGGAGGCACTCGATCCTGTCAAGGTCAGGGCGGGAGTGGAATGGGCTGGAGGAAAAGGTGTTGGAGGTGAGAGGTATAAAGGACCTACGGAGAAATCTTGAAGAGAAGGGAGAGTGAAGTGTGGGAGGGAGAATAAAGTTGGGGGAGGATTCCTAGTCACCAGGTGGAAGCACAATTTCAGTCGGATATAAAAAGTAAAAATAAAAGTTACATCCACTGTTTTCAGAACACAAAACTTTGGAGAGAAACCACCCACGACAGGGACTCTGAAACCTAATATATAAAGATAACAAATTATTTGTGCGATTGGAAAAGGCAATAGGTAATCTGGTCCAGATAAAGTTCTACCTCCTCTTGCTGGAAAAATAATGATAAGATGGCAAGAAAGATGGTATGAAAACCTGGAAAGGCCTGTGGGTGTGAGTTACAACTTGAGTGAAAAACTTAACTGCTCGAGTTCTAAAAACTTCCTTGTCTGTACAGCTCTTTGATGGTGCAATTATTGCAGCAGTGCATAAGACAATTATTTGATAGTGCTGACAATCAGGAGGATGAATAATACTAAGCAGAAAGTTCAATTTTAATGCGTGACAGTGAAGTTGTACTTCATGGATTTATACAGCCCTATCCCCTCTCCATTCACACGGCACCCTCAATATGCATTGATAAGTACCATTAATAACGACTGGCGCGCTAGAAAATACTAATTTATTTCAAGGTTATATTTTAAATAAAACTATAGATATTACTGCTTGATGTTAAGATAAAACAGGGCTTTATAATTAATTTTTGGTTGGTAAACTTGTTGCATGTGAAGATTGATAATATTTGGATTTTGTTTTAACCTTTGGAATTATTCAAAGAAGTCACATATATTATATTAATTTTTTGTTATTGGTTGGTTTTTTCTAAATAAAATGTAAATATACAATCTTTATAGGTATATAAATATTGATAATTTTGACGTGACAACGTCTAATAAATCGATGAACGCCGGCTGCACGCACGAAAAAGGATGACTCATTGTCCCGTTACGCACATTGTCCCGTTACGCTCATTGTACGCTGGCGCCGCATCTATCTCTCTTCCACTCGAATGGAACAACCATCTATTTGACTTTTTCGAGGCACATTAAACTTGAAACACTCCCATTCGTTTCCTACTTTTCCTATCATCGTCCTATCCTTAACAGAATAACACAGATTGGAAGAAGTTAAATAGCAAACATTTATAAACGTTAAAGTTAAAATAATCGTTCGTTAAAGTAATAAACATATTTGAATTAATGTTTGCAAATAAAAGTAAATTTAACAATTAAATTGTAGATTTCATTTCACTCCTTTCTATCCATACAAAATAGTGATAATTCAATAAAAATTATTCAATTTTATTCATAAAAGTATGCAATCATTTCATTAATGTTTTGTTATCACGTTTTCACGTTAAACTATCCTCCGTAAACCTACTTTACAGACAACCAATTTTTTTTAAATTAAGGATGACAAATATGTTGATAATTAGTTAATATTAAGTATTTTCGTAAAAACTGTTATATTTTAATAAGTTATTCCACTAAAGAAACGTATAAAACACAAATACTAAGATAAAAATGATAAAACTAAAATAAATAACAGCAAATATAAAATAATAAAAAGGGATAAAATCTAAAATATTATTATACTATGAATGAAAAAAATGTATTTTTAACATGTAAGAAGTATTATTAATGTTTTTACAAACAGGCCCTTTAAGCTACAATTTCAAAAACAACATTTTAAGTTTACTAAGTTTTACAGTTACGAGAGATTTTAATTAAAATAATAATACGAAAAGCTCCCGTAATTATTTTACTTTTATGTGTACTTGGTTAAAGAAGCATTGGCGTTTAGAAATTATTATGCAATTGTAAACAATGCAGACTATACACTGTTTTACGAATTATTTTACATTTGAAATAAATTTTTTGATATCTTAAACTATTTTATTTTTAAAATGTGCCCCGCTTGCGTTAGCTTGGTATAACGGTAGTTGCGCAGGGTGAATATCCACAAGGTTACCTTACTATTTTTTAAGTACTAAAATAATTAAATATAAATTTAAAAATAATCAATGTACTTTGCGATTGTAAATATCACTGTTTTATTTCATAAAAAATGTTAACGAGTTAAAGTGATTTTCCTTATGCAAAGTACGTGAGTTCAAGGAATATCTACTTCCAAACAAGCATGATTACTGGTTAGGTGTTGATACTTTAGAGTTAATATAACCTCTTACAAAAGCCCTTTCTGGGATGGTTCTAGACGCTGTTTACGGCAAGGAAAATAACCAGGAAAACATGAAAATAACAATGCAGGCCCTCGTGTATAATAGAATGTGTAATGCCTGTAAGTATTAACCACAGGTTAGCGAGTGGCCGAGCCGCCCAGCTGAGGACCACGCCGTGTTCGGGGAACCTCGCTCACATGACCTCAGCTTATTTGCCCAGAGATAATGCCCGCCTCATTATCGGGCGGCACACCCCGCTGTCTCGGGCTCCTAAGTGTCCGTGATTAAATCTAGATTTACGAGCCCCGTGGGAGATGCGCCAAGTCACGGCGGCTAGTTTAGAACCGTGTTATTGAATAAAACAATGAATAATATGATCATACGTAGTTGTGCCTTTCATTTAAATAAAAAAATATTCATTCCATATGAAACTGGAAAGCTGTAGTGAACGGCTTTTGCTATTAATAAATAGATTACTTATAATTACTGCTTTCTTCCAAAAAAAATTTCATTCTTATCAAAAATTAATTAATAAAATAGTTTTCAATTCAGGTCTTTGATAGTTATCTGTGAATAGGTTAGTTGATTTTTTTATCCGTAATAAGAACTAACGTTGCATAACAATACGAGCGGAAATCACATAAATAGTCATAGTTAATTTGGAGCAAAATTCATTCTGGGAAAATTTGAGCCGTGAGCTGAGCAGCGGAAAAATAAAGAATGCGCCATTGGCAGAATTTTAACAAATAATTTATAATTATTTAGAGATTGGTCGAAGAATTCATCTCTAGAGGATGCCATGTGTGCCGCACAGGTGTGTGGGCTTAACTTGATTAGGGGGCGGGGGGGGGGGGGGGAATTAGGACACAGTCTCTGAAGTTGTGTGTAGTGACGCAAGATTTAATGCGAATGGTGATGAGGGCTATCTGAAGACTACGCCGTTTCACTGCCTGGTTGGTTTTTAGCGAACACACAGAAGACATGTTTCTTTGACTTACCAAGTAATCTCTAGATCGCCTATGGCAAAATTAATAACGATCGCTCTAGGAACTTCCCAGACAGAGTGTCCCCACACCGAGTGACAAGCTCCTGAACGAGGAACCTCTAGTCAGCAGTTGTCCGCGGGAATATGGCACAGAGTACCCGGAAACAATCGGACACGTTCGCTATGACTCCCGTGCGCTAATTTTCGGCAGTGACCCAACTTACATAAACGAGTTTCCACTGGTATTTTGAGATTCAGTACAGACTATGCAAATACACGACATTGCACGCTTACCCTGAATCAAGAAATATAACACTGAGCTTAACACAGAAAACTCACTCTGTTAAATGTTGCTGGTGACTGTTGTGTGAATGATATTCAAAGATCTTTGGGGCATTGGCCAATTGACCTCTCTTAGAGAAAGAAGGATAAACTACCTATTCATCCTGAGAAATTTGCATCCTCGATGAGCACCATGAGGAGGGCTCACAATCGGCACGTTTTACAATATGAATGTCCCTATGGAGTGTTGTAACAGTGGTACACAGAGGTGGTTTACATAAGTGACCTCTATCGTAGCAAGAGCCGAAGACAGCGGGCGCTGATACACCTGGACAGCGCAGAGCAGGTTCCCGCCAGGCCCCACTCGTGTCCGAGCGACAAGCCGGGCGGAGCTGGGCGGGGGTGGATATGACTGGCCACGAGGGGTTGGAGTGGCTGTCTCGGGGGAGGACTGGCGCGTGTCGGATGTCTCGTGTTTTCACGAGCGTTATCAATTACCGGCGGGCAAACATTAGCGCGCGCCGGCGACCTGCTGTTCTCGCCGAGCTGGCCCGTCAGAGCTGCGAGGCTCGCACCAGCCCGGCGCCGGCGGGGCGCATGCCTCTCGTCTTCTGCGCATAGAGCCGGCATTGGCTTGCGACCTGTCGGTGCTACTATCAGAATGAGCTGGTGTAAGCAATTATGCAAGGTTTTATTTACATCTGAAATTCCAACCCAATCAAACTTTTGTAAATAATTATCGTACAGTGATTATTTGAGGCAATTTATATTTTAAGGCCATGTTCGTGAAGTAACAAACACCTAACAAGGTGAAGTGCAGAAGTACAAAGAACTATGTCGTATTACATGCCCAATAATACAGTAGTTGCGTCCGCCACGATTAAAGTTTTCACTACCCAGACGTTAACTCTACAGAGAATATAGTAGTGTAAAATATTGACTCTACTTATAACACCACATTGTCTATTTGACGAGGAGTTGACCGTGGTCTTAGAGAGAATTATCTGATCTGACTTGGGAAACTGGAAATGCGTGGATTGAGATTAGAATCCAACTTCTTCAGTGTGTAGCCGCTGCGACAACTTGCTACGAGGCACCACGACTGTCAACACCGCGTCAAATACGAAGCTATCTGTGCAACGAATGAATTCTGTGCCCATCACCAAATAGCATGTCTTACAAAAAAATATTCAAAATCACGAGAATCTAATTACAGAGTTGACACATTGCTAAGTTTATGAAATATTATATACGTATATCTTTATGTTTGTTTGAATTTTGATGTCAAAAGTAAGTATTAGGTACTGTGCGCTACAGGGAAAAGGCTACAGCAGAGCTATTAAATGCTAAGTACCCGTATAACTTCTGTAATTATTTCTGAAAATACAATCAACAAAGTTGAATTTCATAAGTGCAAATTGAATGTTCAATTCATTTCGAATAAAAAATTCGTTTCCGGGGAGTGTCAGTCCCCTTTCACCATTCGCTTTGGTGTTTTGCAACTGGAGCAGAGATTGTTGGCTCAGAATTAACCCTGCTCCAGCAGACCTGATCGGGCAAGGCATTGGTACACTAAGAAAATGACCTGAGAATTGAGTGCAAAAGTTCCCAAGTCGCTGAATTTACCATTATTTTGCAGTCCCGATATTTTCATGCGAAATCCGCACAGAAGTAAGTGTTTATCTGAAATATTTCTGTCCGGTGTCTATAGTCCTGACTTGTGGAGGACCACGGGAGCAATGCCACAGCAATGGCAGCAGCAGTCGTCCGCTCCGAGCAGTCCTAGCGCAGGGCGCGCGGCGACGGCGATCCCTCGCTTCACGCGCGGAACACGCGAGACCTCGGGTCAAGGTCACCCTTCCCCCTCCACAACCTCCCTGGGGGGAAATCGATGAGAATATGCCATGAAACGTTAAGCGGGCAGCGTAGCCAGGGGCGTGTTTGACAAATACAGGTGAGTATTACAATACCGCCTCTTGAGCATTCGGCTCAGAACTAGCACGAACATATTTGACTCTGAATTTAGTGGTTGCTATGATATTTTAAGGATTCGATCGCGTGGGCTGTACCTTAACAACTTCCGCAAATAAGTAAAAATCCAACAAGAACTTGGGAGATTTATTACCAGAAGTATTAGCTACTACACTAGTTGCTACAAAATTTTTTTTCTACTGGTAGATGCAGCAGCAAATGTGCTAAATTTACGTTTGGGCTGCATTTTAAATTTGTATAGTGGTTGTCTTTATGCAGATTTTACTACAGTAACTCATTAGTTAGTATGAAGTTAGCAAATTATTTTTTAATAGTTACAACATTATCTATAAATATGAAGACGTAAAAGCAAATAAAAACTCAATTTTATGTGCTTCAAGTGACTGTTTTAGATACCTTACTTAAAAACTATTTGTAATCTACTTTAAAGACATAAACTTATTTGACGGATTTTAAATACAGTAAATATACAAATTTTTAACCAAATATAATTTCCAAACACCTTTACTTTAGGTATAAATAGTTACACCCACGACTTTTATCCTTTCCCAGTAGCTATACATATGGGCGCAGAAGTTGCAAAAATAGCCAACATGAACACAGTGAAAGATAAATAATTCTAAAATTAAATTTCTGTGGTGCTTTCAAGATAATATAGTGCCACCATTTTCACAATTAAAACGTTCGTTTAACATAAATTTTCACCCTATTTTCTTCTCCAGGCCGAAAAAATCAAGTTTCTTAGAGTTTTATGTACTCTTTACGGTGATAATGTTAATTTTTTTTTATATTTTACCAAGGGCGCAAATCTGTAGGATTCCTGGGGAAGGTTTTGTGTGGGAGGGGGTGGGGGAACTGCGTGGCCCGAGAGTTTTTGGCGTGTGTTTTAACCGACACATGTCATCTCTGGATCCTGTGCTTGTGTGTTGTACACTGCCCATATTTTGACCTATATGTAGCAACACAAACTAACACTTTAAACTTAAATATCGATAGCACAAGAATTCCGTAAAATAAATTTATTCATTAAAAAAAACAGCATTGTGTTCGTCTTTGCTGTCCATAATACCTGTTTAGGTTCATCGTTGGGTTTATCTGTTTGCCTTCAGCTTGTTTTCTGTAGGTTTATGTTCTCATTTTGCAAAACTGCAATGGGGTATGGCCAAGAAATGAAGATTCGCCCCTGCACGAGTCATGTAAAGAAGGAGTGACGTCGCGGCGTGGGGCTCTCTCCTGGTCGGTGTCGGAGCGAGACACCGCGAGACAGAGCGAGACACCGCGAGACACCGCGAGACACAGCGAGACACCCGGGGCCTCGCCCCACGAGGCGGCGTCGAGTTCCCAGGACAGGCGGTCTCCTCTCCTCCCGTCAAGGCTTTACGCCCCGCCGTTGAAATATGTATTTATATATTTACATGCTCGCGACACACGGGCTTATCTGCCGCCCGCGCGAGGGCGAGGGGATCTGGGTCAATACCCGTGGCGCCTCCAGGTACCTCCGAGGACACGCCGGCAAGACTGCTCTGCTGTAGCCCCGCGCGGCTCCTTCGCTCCTGACCCGAGCAGGGTCGTGGCCGTCTCTCCGTCCACTCTTCAGAGTTACAGCAGAGTCGAGGCTGAGTCGCGTCGCGATGGTAGTGTGCTCTGTCGTTTCGCTTGGCAGAGGCAGCAGCCATCTTCAGGGTTCAGAATCAACTGAGAGCTGAACTCTCAGTTCAAAAACGAATTTGTAGTGTCTTGTAGCTGAGATATTCGTAACAGCAATTATTCGAAGAAAGAATTGCGTGATTTAGGTTTCTATAAAAAAAAACAGGACTTTGTTAACATAAATAACTTACTTAAATATTAAGTTTTTTTAGCTCCTACCGTCTATATCTAGACCGTGTATTTCGCAGCATTACGGGTTCAATGATTAAAATCGTAGAGTTTCGGTTCCCAACGCCTACATTAGAGATTAAAATTTTATTTTTGGGTGTACGTTTAAATCAGTGGGACATGTCACTACAGTTCATTTATTGCTGCAACTGTTGGAAAGAAGTCTTATATGTGATACAACCATACTAAATTTTAAATACTATGTACATTATTAACAAATTAATTACGAAGGAAGTGTTATTATGACTGACGTCGTTAATTACAAAAGCTACACAAATGTTAATTTATTTGTTTCTATTTTATGTGTAATCCTAACAGCGAACTGTTAGAGCATTCTTAGGATTTTCTGTAACCGAGAGTCGACGATATGTTTTTTTAAGAATCGATACCGTTTACAAAACATGGTATGGCTTTATATCAATTATTCCCCATTGAAAACGCTTTTATCCTTTAGTCTTAATTTCCTATTGCTTATTGAGGTAACCCATTAAATTTGTTGTAAATAAACTATGTTATTCGTCCGGTAAATTCCCAGGATGGCAAAGCCTTATGTTCTTAGCGTCAAGTAACGTGCCTCTCTTAATTGATTCTGCACTTTAAGCTTCCCTGCTTTCCCTGTAATCCAGCGCGTCTGGAGACGGGCCCTGCGTTGTCTTTCTCGAGGAAATTATTTGTATCGGCGTGCTACAAGGATCTAAATCACATTATAAATTTTAAAAGATGTTCTCTCTTGCACAAAACTACCCTGAGCGAGTTATGCTTAATTTAATTATAATTGGCACAACTAAGCACAATAGAAAAAATAATGACGGAGTAAGTATGTGAAAGTATGACATTTCAATGCATATTTTCGAAGTTATCAGCTGTTTAGTTTTTTTTCTCAAAATATAAATTAATGAAAAAATAATCAACTGAAACAAAAAATGTTTTAAAGATAAAGGGATGAAGGGAATTGCGTATTTTCAAGAATGTTTAGCGGAAATCCAATTGGTAAAGAATCCATTTCATAATTGTATTTAGTTAATTATTTGCCGATGTTGGAAGTGTTCAAGAGTCACGCCACTTCCCGCCCTGCCTCGTGGCTGCGGCGTCTCGCGGAAGAAGCGTTCATGTCACAGCAGTCCAGGCCTGGGAGGACACGTGCTTGTGCATTAGTGACCACTGACCGCAGAACTCGCCAGTGTGTATCACACAACAGCCGCTCTTCGCTTTCAACCTGAATCAGTGTAGTTATAATGAATGACAATTCTGCTAATGATTCGTCATTGACTGGTAAATCTGCGAGTTTCTCCATAAATGAGTGATAAAGAGTGGAGTTCATGGAAAAAATCATGTAAATAATTTTTTCATCAGTGATATATTTGTTCATTAAAATAAACATGTGGGAACCCACCTTTTCAAAGATAGCAGTTTGAACAAATTTCCACTTATTTGGATCAATCTTAACGTTTTAATATGAAAAAGTGTATTAAGCTTGTCATAAGATAAATTTTTTAACTTTCCCAGTCATGACTGTTGTCAAGGTTGTTCGTTGCTGGCTGTATAGAGAGACCTTGGTGGTGCAGTGGTATGGAAATCCAAGTGGAATATTTGAGACATTTATTCCTTGATGGCATTGATGTTTCTGTGCGTTCTTCATGAACAACGCCAGCTCTCGTGCGGGCTAGGAGGCGGTGTTCGGCGAGAACCGCTCGCTCGGGAGTGCGGGTCCGCGCTAATTGGTTCGAGATTGCCTCCTGACGACAGGGGTGGGTCGCATGGCAAGCCTCCAGCACCCCCGGCCCACTCCCGGTAATTGTCGGGCGCTGCGCCGCTGCGAGGAGAGGCGTCCCGACGCGCGTCTGGATGGGCCATCGCTCGCGCGGCGCGCGGTCCGAGTAATTAAACTCGTATAAAGTGCTCGGCGCAGGAATGGCAGCGCTGCCTTCATTATGTCCCGTCTCTCCGTCTCTCCGTCCCTCTGTCCCTCCGTGCCCCGCTGTTCCCTCCGAGCACACGCAGCTCTCCTGAGGTCCTGCACTCGGCCACTCACTGCCACGGGCATGTGGACAGCTCTGGCCACTCACTGCCACGGGCATGTGGACAGCTCTGGCCACTCACTGCCACGGGCATGTGGACAGCTCTGGCCACTCACCTTCGTTCACCGTCCGCTTAGTGAAGCTAGCGGCGGCCTGCGAGCTAACGGCGCTAGTAGCAGTGGAACCCATCATTAACACTGCGTTAAATGAAAGATTATTTTACAATATGATATTCCTAAGTCTATCTCAATTTTTAAAATTTTTACCAGATTACTATTTTTTTATTCGTTTCAGTGCTGGGTAAATGTAGCAATGAATAAAAATTTCCTGTATTTCTCAGTTAAGGTGTAGTTTAAATGAAGGTTATAGCTTAAAACCGTCAAGTTTCTTTTTCGTTTTTATACCTACCTAACGACATGGTTGAAAGAAACAAGCTGCAATCCCAAGAAAATTAAGAGTTGAAATCTTAATTAGATTAAAACAATTGTGCGCGTGGATTCCTCGCACGACAGACGTGAAACTTCTTGTTCTTTGGGTATAGATCAAACTAACCGCATAAAAATATATTATAATTATAAACTCAATTGCACAAATTAATAAATCGTTTCCACACAAATAAATAAAATGTAGATTCTTTAAATAAAATAAAATAAATATGGCAGCGTCAACAGCCGTTACGAAAACTGAATAGATAAACACAAGAAGCGTTACGAGAATTCCTTAGCATCACTGCTGCGTCATTTCTACCTTTCCCCGGCCGTTACAAGTAGCATATAGCATGGCACGCTATGTACCTATCCCCTCTCTTTCCTATTTTCCCAATCGACCGCTAGCGCATGCGTTGGAGTGGCGTCGCCGCTGACGCACTCTTCTGCTCTACTTGTTCCACCAAAATGTGCCTCACTATTTTCCTCATGCGATCGGAATTTTCGTTATGCTCGAAAAATTTTACCCCCTCAGCAAAGAAGTTTCTCTTCACAAAGAATTACTAGAATAAAAATCAAATTTTAAAAATGATATTTGATTAAAGATTAAAACGAAGAGAAAACGAATATTCTTGATTTAAATACGCAATTAACATTTTAAAACGTGCTTTCTTATTGGAGATCCCAGTTTGTTTGGGTTTCGCATTTGCAACACTCCAACATTTAACTGACAGTCGCGGCAAAAGTACAAGTTATTGCTATGCATTTAACCCCTAAAAATCTTTCCAAATAAATAAAAATCCTAAACCGAAGCCTAAATTTTAAAACTAAACTATGTTTTTAAAAACATGCCCACTTTTACCCGAAACTCCCATTCAAGACAATGGGTTCCACTGCTACTAGCGCCGTTAGTTCGCGGGCCGACGCTAGCTTCACCCAGCGGACGGAGAAGGAAGGTAGTGGCCAGAGCTGTATACTGCGGAGGAGTGTCACGTGCCTGGCACGGTCTCTGCCCGGGCCACTGCGCGCACCGCCTAGAGGCCGAGTCCCGCAGAGACTGCAACCGTGCAGCCATGTTGCCGCGTCACCTTCTCCTTCAGGTGTGCCACACTTTATTCTGACAGAATCAAGTAAAGTGATTTAGCATTGCTAATTTATATTTATGTTATGACACATAACTTTGTGGCATTCAATAACTTTTAAGTGACGGCGAAAACAGGTTTCACCAAGAAACTCTCGTCTAAATACAAACCTAAAACAAATGTCTTCTCAAAGCAACTACTAAAGAATGTGGAAATAGTTGATGAACGTGTGATATGACCTATTAATACCCCGTATAACATTATTCTGCAAACGAATGTTAATCGGCAAAATTTTTTACATTATATTTAGTAGTCAGTGCCTATTTTATGTGCTCATATTTTGTGCCCAAGTTTGTTATCATATAAAATTATTTCGTGTAAATAAATTCTATGTCAACTCAATATTATGTAATGCTAGGAGTTTTTAATTTAAATTGAATTATTTTTAGTAATTAAATTTAATGAATGCATATATTTATATAACAAGCCGAAAATACTGGCATCAAAGTTAATAAATTTTGTAAAATAGTCTAACGAGCTTAAATTTAGGATAGCTTTATCTACTACCTTGGGCAAACTTGTAGATATGCTCATTTTCTTACACAGTCTTAAAAATAAACAATTGTTTGGAAGCAGTGAGCCATAAACAAAGGTAAAAATAGCACCAAATAACAATAACAGACTTTTGGCTGTATTTCCTTAATATTCTTTGATTTACAAGCCACGGTACTGGCTGGCATTTGATTACATAATGAAGCAGTTAGTAGTAACAAGTTTTATTGTGTTGAAAATGTAGTTTCAAAAATAGCCCACGTCGTTATTTGTACCAAAATACCTAAACATACTCTCTGAGACCTTTCTTTTGTATTTTGTGCATATGCATTTATATTGTCCATATTTCAGGTATATCTGGTAGTCAAACACAACGACTCACAATATGCTAATTCAACTACTGATATCGGTAGGGTTAACGATTGAATTAAAAAAAGGTCACGTTAAGGCAGAGAGCAGCACGAGCCCCACTGCCTGTCTGGACGCATCCCTCGCGGATTACTCGTGACGCAGTGAGCCGGCATCTCTCGCCGGACGATGCGGAAAATTCATTTCCATGCCTCCACCTCACCCCCTCCAGTGTTGGCGCGAAGGCGGGATGTTTCCAGTCGACGGCGCCGGGGTCAAAGGTCGGGCGTCCCCCAAGAAGCACACGTGCGCGCCGGCGGCACGAGGCTCCAGCCAGCGCCTGGAGTCCGTCCTTCCAGCAGGTGCCGGACTGCCAGCTGGACCACTGCTCCCCTGTCCGTGTGGGCGCCGCCTAACTGTTCCTCGCATCAGTTACGTGATCAACCAATTCCATAGTGATCAGCGTCGAGCTATACGAGTAACTACCTATCATACTTGGTCAAAGCATTGCCTGTAACAACTAGCGGTCTTACAACTAATGTTGGTTATTTCAATTACTTGTTATAACAGTTATTCTTGGACATTTCTGTAAATTAAATAACTATAGCTCTCTTGATTTTAAGTTATATTTCTAACGTTTTTACAAGATATTTACTACCGTTATCTACTAGTAGTAAAAAAATTATGTTTAAAATTTCCTAAAGTCTCTTCCTTGACATACAAAGTTTAGCTTTTTAAGTGAGCTACATTCCCCCCCCCCCCCCCCAACAATAGATAAATTTATAAAAATAAGATATATTTATACATAGCCTATATAAATATTTTCGACAATCGAAAACAATATTGACGAAAGCTCTAGATAAAGAATTTTCACAAATGACAATAACCTAGTAATAGACTCCTTACTATAACAAGATCTACTAAGAAAACGATAGTAAAAACTTGTGATTTATCGATGTGAGATTTTATTGTTAAGTAGGCTTTAATACAGTTGAGTGCAATCATTTTGTTAATTTTACTTCCATAGCTTTTTATACAAAACAATTTTGACGAATGTTCAAAAAGACACGCATTGCACTTCGTGTTCTATTGCGAATTTTGTTACCAGATATCTTACATGGAAACCTTTCTTTGTAAAATCGTATAGGCAAATATTAAAATTTTAAGATTTATTTTAGGAATAACTGCGTTGTAACACTCACTAAGAAGTTTTTTTATGAGTTATTAGATGTGGTAAATGTCTGAAACTGTACTTCTATAGTCCTTAAACACGCGCGTGAGATTGTCGTTATGCGCGTTAGAGGTGAAACTTCATAAGTCGGGGTTGAGAAAGTACAATAAGTATGCGAGTAAGCACGTGTCCGAGCACGGAAGTGAGCAAGTGCGCATATATGCAAGAGTGCTATAATGGAAACATGCTATCGAGCACCCTGCTCCTGAGGACCGATACACTTCAGGTACCTTTTGAAATTATCGCCTGGACAACCCTACCAGATGTAAAGAAGATTCATTTTAAAAACATTGTGTGTACTATATACGCGGGATAGAAGTTATACTTCTTTTTTATTTAATATACTGAACTATTTAAAAATTTGTTGTATCAAATATTAATTAGTTAAAATATTAGTATTCAATATTAATATATACATATGTACAAAATTATTTAATATACTAAATAAACTAGATAAATTTAATTAATAATGAAAATAAATACATTTATTTAATTTTTATTCTAATTTCTTAAATAATGATATAATAATTTACAATTAAAATAAATTATACATAACTTTCCTTATATAGATACAATTATAAAAAGTTCATAAACACAATTTATATCACTAACATTCAAATTAATCAATGTTTTTAATTATGCGCACAAGTATTCAATACCAATGACTAAATACCTGAACGCGACTCACACGTAGTTCCTCACCTGCCGCTAGAATTCGCTACCGGAGCAGCTACGTCGAATATTAAATCATTCGATTTGTAGATCGAATGGTTAAACTATATAATGAAACGTCTTTAATAAAAAAGAAAAAGACAAAAAAAAACTAAACCTCGGCTTGGGCCTGATTTTGACAAGGAATTTTATTAAAATACTGCCCACCTGATTAAAATTCATTAAAAAGCTAATATCTTGTAGTCTCCGCACAAATTATATGGCTATAAATGACTAAGTATTAAAGGATAGTTGTAACATTATAATTTTTTTTACTATCCATGCGAATTCATGGACATTTTTTCCTTAACAATGATTCATTTAAGTAAATATAGAGATTATAAGCCTAAATGGAATAATTAATCCCAATGACTGAACTATGTATTTAATAATATAGGAAAATGATAAACAAATATAATGTATTAAAAAATATTTGCTTAAAGCACAATTTGTATAATCCAGTAATCTGTAATTTCAAAAAATTAAAAAATATATATATTTATTACTGGCGAGTTTAGAACCACAATTCCTTTAGTTCATTAACCAAGCAATATAACCTCTGCGCTACGAAACCTGACGTAATATATAATGGAGAATATGTATTATTATGTTCGTAATACCAGTATAAATTATGAAATCTGAAACTGGATATTACTCTTTACTATGGCTATTTTAGTTTACCAATAATATCCCAGCGTAGTCTCACTATCATAAAGTTTCATTTGGCACACCAATACGTTTAGTATGTTCTCTTATTTTAATGAAAATGACTATATATGAATTTATGTCCATACATGTGGGTCCGCCATCTCCCTGTGAAAATTTCGTTGCATGGTGCGCGTGCATCGTAAAAATTCATTCTCATAATTTTTCCATAACGCTCCTAAAGTAGTATAACTTCAAAAGTAAAAACACAAAATTAATCAGAGTGAATTTATGTTGACCTCTGTCAGATGTTTTAACGAAACGTATGGAGCTCTTACACAGAATATGTTCGAACACAGAAGTGAAACACTTTACCAGTCACTTTGAAGCACTAATTTGCTAACAATCTGCCTGATATTATAAGAGCTTGCCTCTTTCTGTATGACGACGTGCTGTTGTTGAGGATTCTCTCTTTAGTGGTTTGCCCGTTTTTCGAGTAAAACTTGTATACACTTTTATAGGTTAGTGACTGCCCGCTATATTGCTGGCCACAGTATAAGAGCACTATAAAGACTTAGTACTAACGTCACCATCTACGCTCTTGCGCGAAAAGGGACGCCGATTTCCGACCAGCGCAGCCGTACTCGTCATTGTGAAGAAACTAACCAATTAAACTGCATACACGTGGTTGAGTTAGCAGAGAGATGCTATAGCCAAGCATATCATGCAATTCCGTACCATGTATTAAAGAATAACGTGAAATGCTAACTGTGATAGCGAAGTGTTTTATTATAGCTCATTGGCTCACATGTATCTTCCCCGTCTCTAGCTTATCGGTAATGACCTCACTGCATCGTGGTTGAAACGGTGAAGAATGTCGCCGTTTGCACGCGGTGGTGTCCACTCGTCAGGACATGCCTTTCATCAGCAAGTGATTCTTGCGTGCTGCGAGGCATCGCCGCGCAGAGAACAAAGCGAGGTGGGTCGAGCCATACCTCCGAGGTCACTTTGCCCGCCTGCCCGCTGCCTCTGGGCCCTATGTAATTAAGCTGCTAACTAGACTGCGAGTGAATCGTGTTTAATTAGTTTCAGCTTGTCAATGTGTGATAATGAGCAGCCGCCCTCTACAATACTCGCTCCAATCGTGGCCCGCCCCTTCAACCCCCTACCATCAACACCTCTGCCCCCTCCCCCACCGCCAGCGAGTCCATCAGCTCCGCCAGAGGGCCTAGCTGGGGGGAGGGGCGGGTGGTTCTGATCCCTTATTGGGAGTTTGTGCCGCTGGCTGCCCTCCCGCTGGGTAAAAAGCGATGGACTGCTGTAGCCTCTGTATTTCATTACGGCTGTCGAGTTACCGTCCCAGTCAATTCGTCTTTCGTAATTCGTGTCTTTCAGAGTCCCCTACACCCAGCACTGGTCGAAACACACTGTCCCGTCCATGCTGATCGTTTGAAACTCTGGGGCGTTCTGGCAAGCGTGGTAGTTCTGCACCGTTGTCCAGTAGTAATTGCTTGTTTTGTTTTTGATGATTTAAGAGCGCCCAAGTTAGTTAACCTGAAGTGCAATTTTTAATTTTATTTTTAAGTATACGTTATTGTTGAGCAATTAGTTCGAAACTACCCTTGCAAAAAGCAGAATGGTAAAGATTTTTTTTTCAAATCTTCGACATTCAATTAATTATTAATTTTATTTTCATTCGTAATTGTACTCGCCCAGCTTCGCTCCATGAATAAGTTAGATGAGTTAACCACCTACATATACAGTACCACATAATTACTTATTTAAATACGCTCCTCTCTGACTCAAAAGACACTCACTCTATGAATTCTGTTTCCATGCGCTTACAGTGTAAAATTTTCAATGCTCTTTGCTAACATGTTCCTCCCAGCATTGCTGCCGAGTCCGTGGCGCAAAGATAATACGCCTGGGGGCACAGCGTCATATTTTGACGGGCCGATAGTTTCAGCATTTTTCAGTGAAAAAGTAGCGAGCTGTGGCTTCGTTTGCCACTTTTTGGCCGCGTAGTCTATATCTGAATCTAACAACCAGTTTTCCAGCGCTAATGATATGATCAAATTGAACGCAAATAGATGTTAAGGGACATTTGAATTGCAACATGCTAATGTTGTGAACTCTATTCAATTGAGCACCTTCATAATAATCGTTCTGCCATACTGAAGTTTATTGAATAGAATCCATCAGAACGTAAGATTATTGAATGACTTGAGGCAATTAACACGCAATGTCGTTTTTAAAGAGGTTCTTCATTAAAAACAATTATATATCAGAAATATTTCCATTTGCACAATATTAAAAGAAAATGAATTTTAATACATATTTCGAGTATATTAAATTAAAGTGTTTGTTTCTTAGGCGCCTTACAACTAACTAGTTTATAAATATTAAGAGCTTTGTGGTTGCATTCAAACTGATTTGAACATTTGTTACATTGACTTCCGTGTCATTCCTGTCTACAAATGCAACACGACTCGATACGTCAGAACCACTCCAGTCGGTTCCAGAAAGACTGCCAAGGGTATAAAAGCATCGACGCCTGTCTCTACGGCAGTTCTAAGAGTTACGAAAGTGCGAGTTGGGCGAGGAGGACAAGAGAAACCTCCTTGTGAGCAGCGCTACGCGGAGCGACGGGACCTTGCGAGTGCGACTGAGTGGCGCGAGACTGTGTGTGCGGACAGGCGCGAGGTAAGGGGCAAACCACTGTTGAACCTAGATCCAGTGAGAAGTGTCAACAGTGGACTGGACAGATATTTAGTGATTGAGAAACATACATTTTTAAGTGCGAGTGATTTGTGAACAGACAGTAAGTTTGGCGATTTAAGTAGTAATGTAAATATTAGTAGTAAATAAAGCTGTATAACAATTAATTGGGCAACCCTTACCTACCCGTTTTCCCCACTCGTAACATTTGGTGTCAGAAATGGGATAGCCCTAATTAAAGGATTTAGGATTAATTTTCAGTGAACATAAAATTAATAATAAAATATTTAAAAAATTAGAATTTTGATTTTCAAAATTCAAATTAGTGTTAGAAATTGTAGTTAGATTTGAGTGTAGTTTGTAATAAAGTAAGTGCTAGTTTTGAGTAGAAGTTAAGGTAAGCTCAAAGGTGAAATTATAGTGTAAGGACAATAATGATAGTGACAGACAATAATGTATGGGCACAGGGAAGATGGCCGCCGACGAACTTAAAAACATAATGACATTCTTGGCCGATATCCATAATAAAATGGATAATAACCAAGAAGCAATAAAGAGTGAAATGAAGAACTGCCAAGAAGATTTAAAGAACGAAATAAAGAACTGCCAAGTAGAGATGAAGAATGCCATGGAGACTGTAATCGATGACATGAAGAGGGGTCCAGAAGATATGCGTAATGAACACATGGCAGCTCAAGAAGAATTAAAGAAGAAGTTGGATTAAACCAGTATTCAGTTGGAAGAGAAAGTGGAGTGTTTGGAACAGCATCTGGCCCAACAGAATAAACATCTAGCAAAACACGAAGAACTGGTGGCGCAACAGCTAGCTCAACTAGAGCAGGCCACTGAACAGCGAGTAGCAGCTGTAACTGAAGAATGCCGAAGAAGATCAAGGAAGCTACAGCTGCTACGAAGCGGAGGAGTTCTTTCGGGCAAGATCCTGACCTGGGGTCCATCATGGCATGAGATATTCAGTGGCCCAAAGGCTATGAAATTATACTAGGCACAGTGGGATTCCTTAAGGATAGTGAATGGGCTGGTAATGTGGGCATGGGACAATCCAAATAAAAGAATTAACATGCAAATACTCCTTCCGAAGAGTCTAGAAGAAAATGTGTTGAAGGAAATCGATGACAGTACTTCTGGTGGACACCTAGGGGTGAACAAAACTTTAGCCAAAATCCATTAATGCTATTATTGGCTGAAGTATCACCAGTATGTGGAGGCTTGATGTAGATAATTCGAAGTATGATCGTCTAGAAAAGGGTCACAACACCGGAGTCATGGAAAAATGAGGGTCTACATGTGGGAGCCCCCTTTTAGAGGATAGCCATCGAAACCATAGAACCATTTCCCAAGATTAAAGAGGTTAACTGTATATTCTGGTAGCAATGAATTACTTCAGTCAGTGGCCAGATGTTTATGGACTTCCCAACCAAGAAACAACTGCCATTGCGGAAACACTAGTCAAAAACCTTTCTTTGGAGATTTCGGGTACCAATGGAGCTCCACTCAAACCAAGTCTGCAATTTCGAATCGACAGGGTTTCAGGTGTGTTGGTTGATGGGAACAAATGGAACCAGAACTACCGCCCTATACCCTCAAATGGCATGATGGAGAGGTTCTACAAAACTCTCGAGGAACACCTTGCCTTGTTGTGGCAACAGCATTAGGTTCAACTTATCCAGTTATTCCTGATGGAATGTAGTGCTACCATCCATGATGCCACTGGACAGATCCTTGCTAGTATTGTGTTTGAACAGGAGTTGAAACTGCCCTGTGACATCAAGTTCGGCTATCCTCACCAAGAGATAACCATGACTGCTATGTCAATCGTCAGGAGGAGTGTATGGCACCTATACACGATCAAGCTCAAAAGAACCTACGATTAACTACAAACTGAATGAAGATGAGGCATGACCTGAATGCTAACTCGATTGGTTATCAGGAAGGCGATTTGGTGTGGCTGTACAACCCGCAGCGAAGGAAGGGCAGGTGCCCTAAGCTTCAAGCGGCATGGGATGGTCCATATGAAGTGCTGGAATGAAATTATGGTGTGTTATATCGCATCCAGAGTGGAAAGAGAGGACAAATGAAAGTGGTACATTTGGACCGATTGAGAAAATATTAGATGTTTCCTGTTCGGGATGAACAGTTTTAAGGAGGGGCAGCGTTACGAACATTAGAGGCAATGGCGCGACGCACGCCTGGTGCCTAACGATCCTGCATGGCCACTGACGTTACGCATGCATAACTTCGAAAATTATAGCCACCCGATCTCTTCACCCCCCTTGTCCCCTTGCCCTACTTCCTCGGTGCTGTTATATATTTCCTTAGCGGCCTGGAAATTCCCTGAGGATTGGCGTGAATAAGCGCCGTTATTCTGGATGCTTCGAGCGTAGGGTCGGTCCGGGATAACGCGACACGCACACCCACTCCAGAAAGTCGGTATAAAAGCAGCGACGCCGGCCTCCGAGAGTTCCAACATGCTAGTGGAGTGCATTGAAGGGCGAGTTGGACTCGGAGGACGAGAGACACCCCTGCGAGTGGCGCAACGCCGAGCGACGGGCCCGTGCGAGTGCGACTGAGTGGCGCGAGACTGTGTGCGGACAAGTGCGTGGTAAGGGGCGAACCACTGAGCCTACCTCCAGTGAGGAGTGTGAATGGTAGACTGGACATATATTTAGTGTTTACGGAACATACATTTTTAAGTGCGAGTGATTTGTAAATAGACATTTAATGTAATGATTTAATTAGTAATGTAAATATTAGTAGTAAATAAAACTGTATAAAAACTAATTGGGGTATCGTTCCGAACCCGTTTTCCCAGTCGTAACACCATTAAAATTTATAACTGGGACATTCGTTTATAGATATATTGTATAATAAACCTCACGTCAGAGCAGTGCAATTACAGAAGGTAATATTGCTGGTTCAGACTACATCAATACTAGAAACCTAAAATCACATAAATACTAACAACACCACATGTAAGTTATTCCATAGCGCGCGGTGGCGTCATTCTATCTTCCCCAAGCCAAAGAGCGGCCAAGCGCGATGTTAGCTCGGTGATACTTCAACAACCATAATCACGATAATGAAACCTCAGGTAACTTTTAAAGTTTACTGCCAGCATTTCAAGTTGTACAGTAAATGTATTGACTGTAGTTACATTGAGTCTCCATGTAAAATATGTGGGGATATGTATCACATGAAAAATATTATACAAGTTACCAACCGTTTTTCACATTCTAGCCTCCGCCTGTAGACAGCGAGTTATTTCGCAATCTTCGAACTACCTAACTTCCAAAAGGCATACTATACCCCAAAAGGCACATTATTTTTATTTTTACACAGATGTCACATTTCAGGCGAAAATTCTACATACATCTTAGCTTTACATCATAAATGCTTTCTTGATTTGTTTTGTCGCTTATCGTTTAATTTGGATGCTTTTAAATTTATCGTTTGATTGGGAATATTTATATATCCGCTGTTAACAGAATTATACCTAAATAATAAAAACTGACTAAAGAATAATGGAGATGAACTTAAAAAATACTAATTAGTTATGAACAATCATGTCAGTTTGTGGCTACATTTGTATCGTAAAAAGAATTCCTACAATGCATAAGATACAAATAAATGTATATTCACTACAAACCATTTAGGTAGAACGATAATTTGAAATTTGAATGATCGTGTAACGAATTTCTGAATAAAAGGCAAAATATATATTTTTGGCTACCGGGATAGTGTCTGAGCAAGTAGCGTGTTTTTTAAGAGTGGCTGGGAACTTTTGGACACGAAATATTTATGTTTATACTGGGAAACTACATAGGATTAATGACCCGTAAGCAAGTATATTGGATGAAAAATAACTTCTTTATATACGCGAGTCGATGTCATTTGTTTACTGGCTAAAGCACTAAAGAAATGGCATTTGTTGTATTACACTTGATCTTATTTAATAGTTGCATTTGTTTCTGTAATTCTATTACCATTCCATAGTTATTTCCAATAAAATAAATATACTAAACCTTCCGTATTTCACACGAAATGACGTTTCACGTGGTTAGAAACTGTGCTAGCTGTTATCACAATCAGAATTTAATATTAAGATTTAAAATAATATATTTTTTACAATATTTTAAGAAGCACAATTTACAGAAACCATGCACCAAAAACCTATAATTTTCATACGCTATTTGTAAATCAAGCAATACTATTTTATTCCTTAGAAATTTAGATGGTTTAATCTCTTAGCGAAGAAATATATATTTTTTTGTTTCAACTAAAAAAACAGTAGCATAGTTTAGTTCTTTGTTTTAATTTTTGGCTCAATAAAATGACAACGTATCAATTCGAGCTAAAATTACAAGAAAAAATAAATGTGAACGAGTCTTTTAGTACTCGCTAGTGGTATGTAAACATCTGACCTCAGTAACGAGAAAATTCATATGTTCTCATGTTTTTCATGTTGCAAATAAACTTACAATACAAAACTCGAACAGAAATTTAATGTAGAATTCTTGAAAATAATGCCGATCGCGATAAATATACTGATCAATTAAATATTCGATTTTCAAGTACATACGATATTTTCTAGACCCGAATCAAACACTTTTTGCGCCCGCCGTTAGAATTCGCTGCATGAATCGTAAACGTTGCTGGGCAACATAACCCGCAGATAGCCGCACGAAATAAACGGGACTTTTAAACTTTCAGAAACGACTCCGGTAAAAGAGGAAAAGACTTGAAAGAAAAAAAAACCCTGGCTTTGAACATGATTTTGGACAAGGAATTTTATTAAAATACCGTCCATTTGTTGAAATTCACTATACAGTTAATACTTTTAAAGTTTTCGGTCACGTTAGAAGTTATACTTCCATGGCATTACTAAAATATTAACCTGATACATTTTAAAACACACATTACAACACTAATAATATGTTTCTACATTTGTTTATGCTTAACCGACTGAAATCAATCTGTAAATACTTCCTACTGCAAACCTTAAAATTATTTAACTGATTAAAAATTATTATATAATATTATAATATAAAATATTATTAAAAATGTAAAAAGATTAGTGACGATACATGAACCAGTTTTCTTAGGTATTTTAATACTTGAGATTAATTTATAAAACGATTATTTTAGTTTACCAAATATATTCCGGGGTAGTTTCAGTATCATAAAGTTTCATTTGACACACCAACACGTTTGGTATGTACATTAATGTTTACGAAAGTGACTATGAATGTGTTTATGGTGCTACACATGGAACCGCCATCTTTGCGTCACATTTACGTTCATCGACTTCCGTTCCATTTGCACGAAGTTACTCCAGCCAAGTGTCGTAAACCGAGAGCTAAGATGTTTGCACAACAAAACCACAAACTTACACTACCGGTACTTGTCGTCCAAACTGACGCCGTGTCACCATGCGACTCGTGTTTGTCTTGGAGACGTGTCCTGCGCGCTACTGGCAAGAGCGCGTGGCTCACGACCCTACGACGGGTGGTGATTGGCTGACGAGTGTCAAAGGCGCCAAGACGCCGGGCCTTGCGCGGGGGAGGGACGCGGTCCAAGAAGCCGGAGCCAGGCGCCGAAAGCAAGCGTCGCGACACAAAGGGCGAGGGTAATGCGTTTCCACGCCACTGGGTTCATAAATGAGACGAGATGTTAATTAGTGTCGGCGCTGCCGGAGTGAATGCATGGTTAGGGGAGGGGGGTATTTCGGCTGAGCAGGAGGCGAACGAGCAAGTCAAGAAGAGGCGATACTTCGAGAATAATCCCGGTGCTGGAAGATGGCGACCGGCATGAGTAATGTATTCTCACAAAGATGTCCATCGTTATGAATACCAGATCTACTCGAAATAATTCGGAGGCAGAGTACCTTAACTGAAGGCAATATGCACTCGTTGCATACTTTTATCATCAGTGCTCAATTTTCTTATAGTTTATTCTCTGTATGGCTACAAGACTGCTTGATTACCGTAACAAATACGTGCGACATATTGAACAACAGGAATAACATTCGAGGTCTCAGAGGATAGCAGAATAAAAACAAGGATTTAAGTACGTATAGATTAGTTAATTGTAGTTATCTTATACTACAGACTGTGTATACCCATCAGTCACTTTTGGATGCTTAATTTGATAAACTTCTGAAAAGACAAAACCAGTCACAGTATCCATATATTTGTATTTGTTCTTCTATGCCTGTGATAGCTTTTTTGCCTATAACATCCCCGAAAATTAACAATTTTAAAGTAATTGGTGAATAAATCTGCTAAGTTTATTAACTAAGAGTAAGCAAGAATACCTTCCTTAAAACACACAACAGAAAAATACGTCATTAATTGCGAAAGTACGTGGCTACAACATTCCAAGGCTTTGTATCGAACAGAGAATCACATGCACAAAAACCGGAACCCAAGTAAGCCACTAATTAAACCCTTTAATTCAGTCATCCCCCTTCCACTGCCATTTGGGTTCGGTTTGCGGCGCGGACAAACTCGAATTTTTTGTAAGTGGGAAGCGTGTCCGACGTTGCCGTGAGAAGGTGGGTTTTCTTGGGGTGCTTACTTATGTTTCCATAACCTAGGCAATTCATCAAAACTCAATTCTTATCTCATCCCCTTATTGTCTTTAATTTTAGCCTAAGAGTACTCACATTTTTGTTTTTAATTTACAGAATTAAGTGGCTTGTAAAACATCAAGTTTTAGCGAACCAACAGTCCATACAAATTTTTACTAAAACTAAGAAATTTACATTTTAATTTTTTTTCCGGTAACAGTTTAATAATTTATTAGTCTTTAGACTTCTACAAGGATCAACTTCCAAGAATTTCCATAATCCAAGCAAACCTGATCTATTATCTCGCGCACACGTGCTCATTACGTATTCGTAACATTCATTAGTATTCCGTGCATGTCGGAGCTAACGTGGGCGTAAAGTGTCGCATCCGCGGCTGCTGTGCGTGACGTACACTGGGCCGGAATACATTTTCAAAGCCTGCAGTAAATTATAGATTATTTTTAAGTGTGTTGATTTTTAATGCTTAAATCAAGGTATTTTTCTCCCCACCACCCTAACCCTCAGAAAGCCATAAATTTATTAACTCTGTCAATGGTATTAAGTGGAATTTTTCGACCAAAACTGCTATACGCATTTTTCATGATTATGACTCTGGCTTTAACTTGGATCCATTTGCATGTGTTACGTGTACAAATAGGCCTTTTGCTGTAGAACTCTAGATGGTTGATTGTTACTTAAGTGTTGTTTAGTTCACCGGACTTTGTGCAAGCGTGTAGTTTTCATTTAGCTATTCTGTAGTCTGCTGCACAAGACGTGATTCCCTCATTTCACCGGGCCACTGAAATATCGTTTGGCTTCTCTGAAACAGCAAGATCCACTCTTTGTGGAACATGTAAGGTAACGTCTAGTAATCGAGTCACCGAAATTTGGTGAGAGTGATGATGACTATTGCTTAAAGATGTAATGGAAATCGCATTGCACCCGAGGTTTTCTTGACACGGTATTTGCAATTGGTTCAGTAATTTCAATGCAAAAGAACACTCGGCCGGGAATCCACGCCAGAAGCTTTGAACATCTGTTAAATGTATGGACGAGATGTAGCGTCAATCACATGATTAACTTCGTGGTCTAAATTTATAATGTATTTGACTGCGATCATACATAAAATTGAAATGAATACCACAGGAATTTGAGAAAAACAAAGTACGGCTTTTGCTTAGAAACACTGGACACGTGTTAAAATTCTGCTTCGAAGACGAAAAGACACGAACGGAGGCTCCTGATGAAAGGGCGTTTCCAGAATGAACACTGGGGCTGCCGCGAGGACAAAGGGAAGCCATGTCGCGAGGACAGACTGCGGCGATGCCAGAAGCAATCGCCGGAAGCGGGCCCGCCCCGAGGATCACGGTGGCTCGAGACGCCACATCAAAGTGCCCCTTTCTTCCGCGGCTGACGTCGAGATGCCGAGATGAAGCGCTCGGTGGGTCCGGCTTCCCTCGGATTTGCGACGTATTGTAGTAAATTGATACATAGGGCAGTAAAAGTGAAATTTTTTATTGGGGATCCATCAATACATTTCTTTCAGACCAAAGAAATGAAAGGGGGATTTCAGATGTGCTTGCGCAAGTTCGCTTGTGAGTTGCCGAGGTGAGCCACTGGCGCTTCAGAAGTAGCGCTGAGTACTTGG
Source organism: Bacillus rossius redtenbacheri (assembly GCF_032445375.1). Taxonomy (NCBI): domain Eukaryota; kingdom Metazoa; phylum Arthropoda; class Insecta; order Phasmatodea; family Bacillidae; genus Bacillus; species Bacillus rossius. The sequence continues at coordinate 247,478,577 of NC_086330.1, forward strand.
CCAGCTGGTGGTGACCGCGAGACCGCGGCCGGGGGGGGGGGGGGGGGGGCAGCCAGGCCGGAGCCGGTCGTTTGTCTGTGTTAGCACCCTCCCTTAAACAATGGGGCGTGCTCGCTGGGGCTCGTGTGTTTCCGCCAGAGTTATGAGCCGGCCTCGAGCCCCCTCGTGTAAACAAAGGCGCTTTCATTACCTACGAGCACAATTATACACGATGGAATAAAATACTGACCCATTTACACGGCCGCCTGCGAATAAATCAGGGTGCGCGCAGGCGCTGCATATATTACGCTCGTTTAATTTATTGTGCCATTTAGCTCGCTGGTCGGTGGGGCATGACCTACCGCAGCGCTACATCGTGCAATAAACACACTCTACAACACAACACATGATGATAAACACTCAGCAACTGCAACCCAACTAATTAACAAGCCAAAATAGTACATGGTTCGAAAGGAACGTCCATAGGGAAAGCTCCTAACTACAAATAAGCTATGTTTTTACATTGGACTGTTAAAATAGTTTTTTTTTTCAATGTGGAAACTTTCGCTAACTGAGATCATTAATTGTCTAAGTACATGTTCGTTTATTAAGGCCAACTTATACATTCGCATACATTATTTTTCACCGCGTGGACTAATTAGGTTTTTATTTTTCATGCATTTTTTCGGACTTACGTCATTACAGTTTTGCATAAAACAATTCAAGAATGTCAAATCTATAATATTACTAGCAGAACCCGGCAGATGTTGTCCTGCCAGTGTATATTTATATACCTATATATATAATTGATGGTTTGTATGTAATGTAGAATCTATAAAAATTTTGAAATATTATTTCACCATATACTCATCACATTCACAATCACTCTTTGTTATTATTGAGGATTAAGGACAGTAAAAAAAAAAAAAAAAAACAATATACCAATTTTCATGGCGATCGGTTCAACGGAATAGAAGTTGATGCGCTGCACCGCTATCTGGTGGTGAGTTATAGCAAAATGGATGATGTGCAAATATTCTCCATGGAAACACACTTCGATATGCCAACTTTCATGTTGATCGTTTAAACGGTGTTGGAGTTTATCAACGTCATTCATTCCAACATCCATTGTTTTATATATATATATACAGATTAATTAAAATCACAATAACCATTTGTTATTATTTAACTTACTCACTAATTACTAATCACAGTCACAAATAGTATTTGTTATTATTTGTTGCTAGGTGTTACTTGAGTTACAGCAGAACAGATATTGTTTAAATAATTGCATATAAGACGTCCAAAGATATTTTAGTTGCGTATGATACAAATGTAATTTGCCTACAAAGAAAAGAATAGTAGTTATTCATATCTGCAGTACACGGCGTTGCCTAGCCTGAACGCTGGGTGATAGACGTATACATATGACAGTGTGGTGGACATAGAGAAATGACACACAAACACTGTTTTTATGTCTATGACTTTTATGTCTGTTTACCCATGGCGATCGGTTAAATGGTTTAGAAGTTGATGCGCTACAGCGCCATTTAGTGGCGAGTTACAAAAAAAATGGATCGCATAAAAACATTCTCCATGTAAAAAACACTTCGATATACCAACTTTCATGTATATCGGTAAAACGGTGTCGGAATTTATTGACGTCACACATACATACATACCAACATCCTATTATATATATATATATATATATATATATATATATATATATATATATAACTCTATCTGTCTGTCTGTTTGTTCAAGCATCACGCAAAATTTAGTGGACCGTTTTTGATTAAATGTTTTGTGTTTAAAAGCTTATTTTTTGCCAAAAAAAATTTATATATTTTATCTTGCTGCTATGACAGGGGCCGGAGATACAAAATAAAAACAAAATTTTGCATACATACTACAGGACTACGAGATTTATTGAATGTTGACCACTGGCTGAGATTAAAAGCCCTCGATTGCTTTTATTTCGAGTGGCTATAATTTGATTATATACTAATGAAATTCCAATTCTAAGGGGGTGAAAAAGGCGTAAATTGAGTTTTAAAATAGAAAATCATAGTAAGTCATAGACAGACAGTGAGTGTGTGTCATTTGTCTATGTCCGCCACACGGTCATATAGTAAGGTCTCACAAATTCCTATCCTCTTTGGCGAGACCCGTCCACTTAGTGGAGCTCGTAGTGGCTAGCAAACTAATGGCACTAATAGCAGTTTGGTTTCTAATATCATTAATAAGTGACGTTATATTTTGGTGCGTCTGTCACGTTTTGCCTAGGGCAGCGATTTCCGATTTTTTTTTTTTCGGTCAGGGAACTCTATGGTCAACTTTTCTTTTGGCGGTACCCCAACTCCTTCAAAGGAAGTTACTCGACAATAATTGTGCCTGCTCTATATGACCCTCGTCCTGACTCACGGAACTCCTGTGACCTTGACACGGATCCCCAGGGTTCTGCGGAGCACCTTTTGGGAACCGCTGGCCTTGGGGATACTTTCCGTCCCACGAACTGGACTGAATGTTGGCGTCGCGGTTCTGCTGATGCATACATAATCTTAATGCACGGAGATTGTGAAACAGTACCAGGCTGCGCATCACAGAGCCGGGCAGAAACATTATATTCTCACTGACCGGAGTAGCTAAAGGATAGCGCATGTTGATTCCCCGAAAATCCCCATTAAATAGCCATTACAATTTAAGAAGCTGCAATTTACGCTAAAGTTAACATTTAAAATGACAATAACACCCAGGGTCAAACATTGAAAGTGGCAGGAATTCTTTGGGCACTCTATACTTCTAGCATGGTCAGCTCTATGTTAGTTATATAAGATTATCGAATGCCCAAAACTTAAACATACTTGCTGAAAATAAAACATTTATTGTTTAAAAAATATATTGCTTTAAATTAAGAGTGCTAAACAATATAAATTCTACTACTCTGCCGTGCCAATGAAGCGCAAAATTGCAGTAAAAATCATACTCGACTACCTTTTTTATAATTCATTTTCCCTCTTTTTTGACCCCTCTTTAACCAACACTCAAGTCCAAGCAGACTAAGTTACTTACAAAAGCATGTTATAAAATCAGTTAGTTACTTAAAATTTACTCAAAATAAAAAAAAATTTACGCACGAATTTTAGTAAATATAATTTTTAAACTGTTTTCTTATGAATTTGAAAGTTTATACACTTGTGAATTAATTGTGTCCATTTCTTAAGTTAAAATATTTGAAATAAATCACATAATTAATTGTTAAGATTTAATAATGTGAGGGGAACTGGGTTCGTAAGAGCCATATTAAGTTTTATTACAATTTTATTGATTACTAATATTTACATCACTAATGAATAATCCTACTTAAAAATGCCTAATCACCAATTACTCACACTTAAAAATTTTTATTCTCAAATCACTCGATGTCTGTCCAGTCCACAGTTTGCACTCCTCCCTGAAGCTAGGCTCAACAGTGGTCCGCCCCTTCACCTCGCACCTGTCCACACACACAGTCTTGCGCCACTCAGTCGCAGCTTTCGATCCTGTCGCTCCGCGTCGCGCCACTCTCGAGGGGGGTCACTCACACTCTTGTGTCGCACTTCCTCTCGCTCGCGGAACTCGCGGAACTCTCGAAACTCCGGAACTGTCGCGGGACTCACTCGGAATCCGTTCGGAACTCTCGCCGCTCTCCTCGCGGAACTATCGTCACAAAAAAAAAGCCGCAGAAGCCGGTGTCGTTGCTTAAGTAGTCTGTGGCGCCCTTCTCGAACCGACGAGAGCAGCTGTGCCGAGTCGCGTCATCCCGGGCCGACCCGACGCCCGAACAGTCGAGAAGGGTGACGTCCATTATCGCCACTCCGCGCGGTGGCCCGCGGAATTTCCAAGGCTGCTCAGCGATAGGTAACGGCGCCGAGGCAAAACGATTCACGGGAAGTGTTGGGGAAGGGGGAAACTACGACCCTTGTAATCTGGCCAGGCGCGCGTGGTATGCCTTACATCAGCGGACCGCACTTGTCCGTGCAGAGCCGCCAGCCAACTCCAATATTTCATATTCATATTTATTCATTATTTTGCATTCTTGAATTTGTTCCAAGGCAAACAGTGCAAAACTGCAATGGCTTATGTCCAAAAAATTATATCAAATCAAAATTCCCCGTTGCTTGAATCATGTAAATAACATAGGTATTCATATGTTGGTAGGCCTATACTCACACATATGTGTACGTATAGTCAGCATATTCATTGGAAGGTTGCTTTGCTGGTCTTAGGTTAGTTTACACATTATTGTTATCCAAGAAGGTAGTCCTACAGTCCGCCCACCGGCCTTAGCTCAGTGCAGCGCGACACCGCACCCCGAACAGAGCTACAGAGAACAAGCCAGGGCGCGCCACAGGTACAGCTATAACAGCATTATTTTTCCTCCTAATGTTACTGCTCGCATTCAATCCTCTCGCCAGAAAACCACGCAAATTGTGTCCGTTGGTGCCAAGTATTGATATGGATTATAATGGATAAAAATGTTTTTTAACTTTCCTTCTCGTCGCAGAGACTTTGAATTATCTCTCTTAATTTTTTTTTTTAAATAACAACAGACATTAAAGAAAACAGTGTTCCAAAAGTTCAGCGTCTGCGAAGAACTGCTTAGTTATACAGTTTTACATCAAACACATGTATACGGGATGAACTAGAGGAAGTATCAGATAAGTGAACTTAGCGCTTGAATTCATTAAGGTATGCAGCATATTAAATTAAATAATTAATTTTATCTGCGTGTTTATATGAATATTGAATACTGAGTATTAATTTAATTTAATCTTTGTAACAGGTGGTCAAGTGGTCAGAACACTCGCCCCACGCCAAGAACACCGGGTTTCGATTTCCAGCGGGGAATCGTGGCGGACGTTTCCGTGTCCTGTGGATTTTCTTGAGAAACTCCTGTTTAGTCCACCATTTCATTCCGTCGCTGCTCCATAACCATCTCCTTTCACCTCACGCATTATCCAGGCTGGGCGGAACAACAGGTCTGTCCCGAATAGGGCAGTCGGCTCCTGTGAGTGTCAACCCTATTCCATCCATGTAGACCCTGCCTCATTTTAAAATAATTCAATGTCTTAAATCAAAAATATGTATAAATTCTAACACGCGTACACTCCTTTAATTATATTTTACTTTAGCTAGTTATTCAGCATCACTGATTTAAAGCATCATCAATTATCTTATATTTGATTATTCTTTTTTATTCTTCGAGGATTAGATGCTCTTGATCTTCCCGTATGTATGCCCATTTTCTTCCCTTATGTCGCTCTGTGATTTAATATTCTTTCCTTATGTGATTCTGTGTTTAAATGATATATGACTGTATGTTTGAATGGTATTTCCTTTTTATTTGGTATAATCGTAATATCCAATGAAATATGAATTTATATAGTTACGCTTATCCTGATTCACTGACTCTGTAACGCCAAGAAGATACGTGCATCTTGGAGACAGGCGTATTATGAAGCACAAATATTAGCCTAATCCATAGATATGTGTAAAAAAATAGAAAATAGAAGTGTAACAATAGATTAACATTTGAAATACAGCTACATCAGTGGAACACATCTTAGTTATTAAATTAAAATTTTTTGAATCATTTTTCAACGGACGCCTTCGGCGCCTTACAACTCACTAGCAACTCTATACTTGGTGAATTGCAATACACGTAACACTCAAAGCTATATCTACACACTTTCACAATGCTCATATTCGCAAGACGTGTAGGTTGTTAGGTTTATGAAATTTCTTCGGCAAACCAGGATATAAACTCACGATTACTCAAAAGAAAGTATTTAACAGAGGTAACACACTCACACACACTGAGAGACAACGTAATATCTTGTCAATTGAGATCAAAGAAAATTCTTCTGTCTTAAAAACTCAGTTGTTAACATGGTTACTGACAAAAAGAATACAATTAATAGCAAACCTTTATGCAGTCAAAAAAAAAAAATTAATACGTCACAAAAAAGTGAGCTGTATGTCATCAATAATGTTACCCTCATTGTACAGTCTGCAGCAGAATGAATGCAACAGCTTCAGCCCATGTGGGTTTTAACGCTCATAGCGTTAGTGAATGAATGGCGCGCACGTAGCTACAGCCTCGCGAAGAGCGGACTGCGAGGACTCCACGCGCCAACTCGCCTAACTGGGTCACAGTCCCGTGTGCGAGGGAGGGGGGTGTCCCCAAGGCGCGGGAGTGCTGTCGTGTGGTTTACGGCCGGGCACATTAGGGCTTTACGCCTAGCAGGCGGCGGGGCTCAGCGGGGATAGCAGCGGGAAAAGGGCTGTCGAAGGGCACGAACACCAAACACCACAGCCGCCTGTACACGGCTTGTCTCACGAGAAACTACTGACCAATCTTGGAACCGGCCCGGGGAGGTGCATGGCCGCAGTCCCGTTCACTTCGAGGTTATTAGATTGGGTTATGGGTGGGATCAGAGGGGTTAACCTGTTTGTGAAGACCTTCACCTCGATTTCCCCTGCAAAAACTATTGTAAATCCTACACTGTACTTTTTTTTTGTAAATGGTCCTCGTACAATCAAGTAATATTACAAATTTTTGTAAATTTGTAGATTCAAATGAAATCAACTGTATCACTACAAAAAAAAAATGTTCGCAGTAACACTGCGTTTTGGTTGTTGCCCAGGAATTGATGAATTGTGTTGTCCCAGTACCCACATGAATTGGAGTGATTTGTAAACCATTCCATTAATAGCTTTCCATAATTAAATGCGTACATTAATAAGCACAATAAAACCAAATAAAGTCCAATTATTGAATCATCGATTATATTTTTCATGGTTTGAAAAATTGCCTATTTAAAACATCAATATTTAAATCTATGCGCCAATTACCGTAAGCGTGACAAGAAATATATATTCAGTACTGTTTCCCACATCATATTTCACTATGCGAAAATAACCTTAGAAATGTGTTGTATAAATTTACAATTTTTTTTGTAGTATTATAAACAATTTCTTGTGAACTAGGTTCCAAAGGACTCTTTTGTAAAAGTACCTAAAGACAAACCCGTGTAGCTACAAGGGAGAGTCCCGCAGGAGAAACACGCCCCGTCTAGAGCAATAACGCACGTGCAGAGCTTCGCAGTGTGACCACTCATGTCCCGCCCGAAGCCCGCATGTGGGAAGCTTTGAAGAACGTAGTACGTACGTTATGCCTGCGCGCTGCTTATGCAATACGCGATTAACTTAATGTCACTGTCACCTTTTCTTCGTGATTTCTACTTGAGGGTTTGGATGATAAGTGTAAACAAAAATTTGTGATGATTGATTTCAAATCCGAAACTCGAATTCGATTCTTAAAAGAGTGCCTCGAATCGGAATATAGATCTCAAGAGTCAGGTATGATATAAGAGCAAGAAAAAATTACATTTAAGCATCTCCTGTCTGCACGGAACAAATAGTTACGCAACCGCATTAAAATTAAAATAATACTTAACTGGCTTTCAGCTTGTACAAGCATACCATTTCGACTTCGGATTTGATACAGTAAAAGATTGAACACAGTTTTTTTAAAGCGTTTTTTCACGTATGGACTAGAAAACTTCTAAGATAGTTTAATTAATACCAATCAATAAAAAGAAAAATCTCAAGCTACTTAAAATATTAAACCACGAAATTCTCTCATTCCAAACTCATAAAATAAATTAAAAAAATTGCCATCCACCATTTTGTGAACGACTCAATAATCTATTGAACTGACTGCATTTAGCCCTTTCACAACAATCAAAAATTATATGGGAGAGGACACACTAATGTTTAAAATAATACGTCTACTGGAAACTTACGAATTGCAAGCAATGCATTACCAATAAGCATTGCGTTGACCTTAAAATGTAAACATTATAGTAGCGAAGACTAAAGGTCTATCAATTATGTATCGGTACATAGACCTGAAAACAATTCCAAGCCATCAGGCATTTCAAGTAACACAACCCCAAATAAAACACAAATGGAAACAATAAAAGAGAACCACCATCAAATATTTCGCGCAAAACAAATCGACACTGATCACAATGTTCGTACCTCACGAAGTTTTATTTAACAGATATAACTAGATATGTACTTTTAAAATCATTCAATTGTTTAACTACGATCATTCGACCCACAGTGTTATTTTAAATCCGAGCAGAGCATGGTAGGTCCCAAAAAGATAAAAGCCAAGCTTTGTTCTCTTCAAACACGTATCAAAAACGTATCAAATTATCAGGAACAAAAAAAAAATCCTAAAATCAAACGAATGCTTGCATTCTGTCAAGCAGCAAATTAAACTGTCACATCAGCATTTTTAAAGCTTCAACGAATTATTACGAGTAAAATTTTATTTGTTATTTCGCATGTAGACATCACGAGTTAGCACAAAAATGGTTTCAATGTGGTCTGTCACCATTCTCTCTCCCCTCTCGGTTCTTATTTAACTTTTCCATAAACACAGTCATTCCAGACATATTTACAGACTTTTCTCTTGCTAACGTATGAACATACGAAAGAAATACTTTATAAAATCTCACCATAAATCTGCGTAGTTACTTAGGCATTACAATCTTCACAAAATAAATAAATAGTTACTCATCGCTATACCACAATTAAATTTAAATGGTCCAAATCCAAGTAAAAATACAAACAAATCTGGTACCATTTAATTAAGGTATATTCTATATAAAAAGAGATATACTCTATTTTTCGCCTCCAGATCACCATAAATCTCTAGACATCCCTCAGAGAGATAGTGACATACCAAAAATTCAAGGCGAGAGTGATAAGACATAAATGATCATGATTGATACCCGTGTTTTGACTTTTGATTCAGTTTCTTAACTGCAATAAACTAAAGAGAAATTTTTTTTTAGCGAGTCGTTTAGTACTAGCCAGTGATGTGTAAACGTCAATATAACCTCCTTAACGACAAATTAATGTTTTCTAATGTTGCAAATAAACTTATAATAAGAAACTCGGCCACCATATTTAACGTACATATAATTCTTTAAAACAATGCCGAGCGTAATACATATGTGAAAAGTATCCATTCTAGGGGAAAACTGTAAAAATTTTTCCCTTTTTAAAACCTAAATATAATTCTGTTTAACCAGACTGTAATATTGTTTTTTGAGGTTATACTTTTTTAGGCGCGTTGAGGGTATGCACCAGAAACGCAATGAAATAAGCGCGCATTGCACAACGTAAATCTAACAAGTGGCAAATCACTGCACATGGCGAGCAGAAACTGCTACAGCCACGAGCCGAAGTTGTCAAGATGGCGGACCCACGGGATATGTACTAAGTGTATTGGTGTGCCAACGTAAACTTTATGGTATTAAAACTATCCTGGAATACATTTTGTAAACTTGAATAGTCATAACAAAATATAGAAGCTTTAAAAATACATCTAATTTATTAGCCAAGAAAATTGTGTTGGGACAAACATGGCGTCAACATTTTCAAATATTTTATTGGTTCTCTAAAGGATTTCAAATGTGGCGTTATCGTTGAAGTATTTTTCTAACTAAATCCAAACTATATCCCTCTTTTGGACTTCATTTTCGACAAGGAATTATATTAAAATACCGCCTATCTTATTAAAATTCATTAAACAGTTAATGCTTTAAATTTTATACACTAAAAGATTAAACTCAAACATTTTAAAACATATAACACTACGTATATGTTTGTGTATTTGATTTTTGTCCAAACGACTGAACTCCGTTTGTAAATGCTGTCTACAAAAAACTCTTAACATTATTGAGCTAATTCAATATTATTATATAACATTATTTTATTATAATGTTATTACAACAACAAAAAATAGCTCTTTCGGTGAGATTCGAACGACTGAAATCATGCTTACAAAGCACACATGTTACCACCGTGTTACAATGAAAGTTGGGAAAAGGTAAGGAGAAAATTTATTATAATCAGTGTAAAACCAGTAATAATCAGGTAATTTAAAACTTGGGAATACTTTTAACTATGACTATTTTACTTTTGACAGATATATTCATGGGTAGTTTCACTATCATAAAGTTTCATTTGGCTCACCAATACGTTTTGGAATGTACCCTAATACTTACCAAAATGACGATACACGGGTTTATGTTGCTACACGTGCGTCCGCCATCTTTTTAATGTTCCTGAGACTTGTGCGCACACGCAGCACCGTTGCCCCTCCTGCCAAGTGCCGTTCACCGCGAGCTAAGAGGTTCACAGGGCCCGGGAGACACGGGAACTGCGCTGGGCCCGCGCAGTGGCGGACCTGGCCGCCTCGTGGGTGGAGGCCACCTCCCTGTGGAGCCGTGCGGCTCAAGGGACGTAGCGCCCTCGGCTGTGTGCCGGTAGGTTCCTCGTGTGTGTGTGTGGATGTTATTTCATTGCTGCTTACCAGAGACAGATCATTTCTCCTCCTTAGACTTTGACAAAATGTTTTAAAGTTTTGAACGAATTGATTCATTATTCGCTGTGGTCAGTTAAAAGTGTTTTCACTAACTTCTACGAGCCGATGAGAAAGCAGTTGCTCCATCTACAACTCAACGTCCACAAGTCCACTTAGATATCGCTAACATTCTGCAAACCATAGCAGTGAGTAATAGTTGCTCTCCACAATTGTTGCAGTGCTTTTCAGAATGTTCTTTGTTTCCATTCCTAGTGTCAGTAATTTAGGGAGAAATAAGATTGGAACATTTCATTTAGTTAACAGCCTACAGGGAATGGCTTAATATGTATATTGTATAGAAAATTGTAATTAATTTAGAGTCTGTGGCATTGTGAATCACGCTAGTTAAACCGAAACGCCGCAACCACAGACAACAGACAACGCAGCGGTGTAGGAAAACCGGATGGAACCAAAGTTGTCTCGGAAAAAGTCATTAGCGGTGGTCTGCCGTGACAGAGGCCAAAAGTGACCAGATCATGAACAAAACCCGGTCAATTGCCTTTAACTCCTGGATCAAACAGTCGTGCGGAGTTTGTGGTGCAGAATGGAAATGTAAAGATCATCACACTTTGGAAGGACCGGTGGTCGCAGCGGCTTCCCTATTCCAGCCATGGTTTCGCTTGTGCAAGGGGTCAATGTTTTCAGGACAGACGACGTGTGTTGGCACGAGGAGGACGACGCGCTCACAGCTAAGTGACGGCGCGTGTGCGGTGGTCAGCAGGAAAACCTCCATTACTGGCGGGGAAGCATACGATTCACTGAAGTTGAGTAAGAACAGTTCCGAAATAGACGATATTCCGCCGCTCGCTCAAAAAACTTCGCGATCAGAATAAAAAAAACAACACATTTTTGCCTGTTGTCATTCATTTTCACGATCTTAGAGTATTATAAATATCGTAGAAATGAGTCAATAAACATTTAGTTTATGTTACAATCACTTAACGTGCGGAAACCTATCCCCCGGGAATAAATAAATAATTTTTGCGAGACTGTAATAATGCAACAAATCTAACATAATCTGCATTTAAATAGTACAGAAACAAAACAACAATAATCCGAGTGTGCAGGAACGAGGATTGTCCGAGCGCGTGACTCGGGTTCAGTGCAGTTAGTTAATGGCGCGACCGGGGGATCGACGCCGACAAGCGCGGAGGCCTGTAAGCTCACTGCAGCAGGAAACACTGCACTTGCCGGGACCAGCTTCACTGTGGACTCTGTCCATGTGAGTTGTCGATATGGGTTGTACGTCTGTCGACATCGAAGTGTTTAGTGAAGGAATCTGAGTAGGTATGCAACTATGTTAGTATTTGCCTGGAGTGATGTCGGTAAAATACAGAAAACTGAAATCAGGACAGTTTGTCGGGATTCGAACCTGTGTCCTCACTGTTGGCGCCAGAGCTCACAAGATACTGTTGCGGTAAGAGATATGGAGAGGTGAGTCGGTGAACACTTCGACAGGAGTGTTACTGAAGGAGTGTCTGGGACCTGGGTAGCATAGTCTCAACGCACCGGCCTTACCTGGACAGCCAGACAGTGAGTGCGCAATATCAAAACTGCTTAAATTAGTCTGAAATACGTCTTGTAAAGAAACATATTTGAAGCATTTGCGTCGATTGATAGCTTTTTTGTGGGGGTGGGACAGGGAAGGTTAAGTGGCTAAAACGGGGTTTTGCAGAGTAATATTTCATGATTGAAAGCGGCTCTTGAGACAACTGAAAGGACTTGTGTTGAGTCTGTAGCTTCGTTCCCACACCACGGGCCCGAGCGAGGCGAGGAAAGGCGCGCTGCACGGAGGAACTACGTACAGCAGTAGGCAAGCCTCTATGCGTAACGCGCTACTCATGAGAGAATATGTGCGCACAAGGACGTAAGGACGTTGTGCTATACTTGTCATGTTTTATGTATGATCTCTCGTAATAACAACAACCAAGTTACGGTTCATAATGTTGAGTCGTCGTTTGAAAAGAAGCGTTGAATAAATCGCCAACGTCTTTATTTAATTCTTTCCTAACATACATTACTCTGAAAAGAAAAGATTGCGGAATAATTTTTATGATACATTTTGGATACAAATAATCGTCGAAAAATTTTTTTTACTTTTTAAAAATAACGAATTGATTTCCTGAAAAATGGGTTTCGATTTCATTTATGTGTAGACATGTATGTATCATTTCCACATCTAGCTAGTACATAGAGCAACATAGACCCAACAAGTCTCTAGACTAAAATAAATTAAATAAATGCAGTTATGAATCTTTAATTTAATTCAACTATAAGTTTTCATATCGTACTATAATTATTAGTATGTTGTTTCACAAGTGAAGAGTTATTTATTTTTTACGTATCGAGGCAAATTTGTCACAATGTGTGGCCAGAGTTCTACCAATTTGATCAGACTTGAAGATTTAATTTTATTGCACCTTTATACGTATAACGGCAGCAACACACAGTGCTAGTTTATTTGTAAAGTCAGTCCGATTTCCCTAAACAATTTTGCATGTTGTTTACACAACACAGATTTTAGAAATACGAACTAAACAATTATTTGCATGATATTGATACGAACGTTAGAAGGCGCACAGGTGCAGCGCTAGCTGACTGACAGGCTGCCGCCGCAACATGAGATGTGCCGTGCGCACCTGGGTCGCCGCTTCCCCTTTCTCCAGCCCTCCGCTCCCCGCGCGGCGCTGATAGGATGATATCCAAAACCTCGCAGCTGCGGAGTCCCGCGCGCCACCTGGCAGCTGCCAACACGTGTTTCGAGAGATTTCTGCCGTCAGGTCGACGCGGAATGACGCGACTGGCCCCAACCGCGCTCGTAAGTTCTAGAATTGCGCCTGGGCCTATATATATATATATATATATATATATATATATATATATGCCCGGGACGCCGGCCTCCAGTTCAGAGAGAGTCAGAGTTCAGAGGGAGCTTTCCCGCGGCGGAGTTTCCGGGGCGATAGTGCCGCGGGTGCGGCAGAGTGGCGAAGTCCTTGGACGAAGGTTCCAGGGCAGGGAGTGAGTGAGTGAGTGAGTGAGTGAGTGGAGTCGGGAGTTTTCCCGCGGCGGAGTTTCCAGGCGATACAGCGGCGAAGTCCCTGGACGAAGGTTCCAGGGCAGAGAGTTCAGTTCCGGGCGATAGTGTCGCGGGCGTGGCGGAGTCCCGAGCGAAGTTCCGAGCGAGGCTTCGAGCGGAGCCTCAGCGAAGGCAAGTGCGTCGGCGGCGGCGGAGTGCGGCGGCGGAGGCCCACGAGGGGTGCTGCGGCGAGAGTTGCGCCAGAGGTGCAGCCCAGCGAGGTGTGTGGAACGAGTGACTGGGGAATATACATTTTTAAGTACAATTGATTAATTGGCATTTTTAGCTTATTTGCTAGTAATGTAAATAGTGGCAATAAAAAAAGTGTCTGATAAAAATATATGAAAGGGCTATCCTTTACGAACCCTGTACATCGTAACAATATATTGAAGAATTTACTCCTGTTAAAAAAATGGTATTGCAAATTTTTTGTACAAAACATTGTCTTTACGTTAAAATGTAGGTATTTAATCTTGGATAAAAAGTACATATACAGTTCTGATTAACATAACTGCAAACCCTAAAGCATACAAGTATATATTTGCTCAATGCACGTTGTGTAGTCTTTGCCAAGCAGTGCGACTGTAGCGCTGAGATCACCACACGACTGGAGAAAATCAGATGGCTTCGCCGATGAGCTGAGTGCCATTCCTAACATGTGTTCATCAGAGTCGCGCAGCTGACTCTCCACCCAGAGCAACGTGGTCGCCTTCAGTATTCCGTGGCGCACTGAGTCTGCCAGGACCTAATGGCAGATCGGGGGAGGGGCAGGTGCGCCCCGGGCCGTGTCAGCGGCAATTACGACTTGATTTAAACCATTTAGTGCGGCGGGCATCGCGTGCGAGGCGGCCGAGCCCTGAACCAAGAAGAGGAGGGGGGGGGGGGGGGTCGATCGGGAGCGGACCTGTCTAGACCTGCCTTCACGACCCGGCGGACACCGCCGTGTCCGGGATCCGCGAGTGTCTTCAGCGCACCTCTCGCATTACCCACACATAGTCACTTGCTTACGTACCCATGCACCAGTAGTGAATTAACACACATTGGACGTTTAAAGAATTTATTTTCTACACTAAACAGAGATAGCAATTTTTTTTCGTCATTAACGAACATTCTTGTCTCCACTTCAATATATTAGTAAAGTTTAATGCAAGTGAAATGGTTTATGGCGGTCAAAAAGCATATTGTCGCAATATATTTGGAATGAAAGGCGACTAACTGTAAGGGAAGCGAACAAGAGTGGACGCAACGCGCCGCTCGTGATTCGTCTCCCCCGGGCAACCGGCCACTGGACCTGGCTGTCTCCCCCCGCCATGTTTGTTGCAACACAATTTTTTTGTCTTATAATTTACTAGCTGCCCGACCCGGTTTCGCACGGCTATACTAATGGAAAAAAATTAAGCCACATCTCCCATTTACAGTAATGGTAAAAAAAAAAATCAGTGAAAAATTATTACAATACTGTATAATGTACCGGAGAGAAAATGAATAGCACCGATGGTTTCCCGACTCGTGCATAGGGTTACCAGACGTCCGGCAAAAGGAGGACATGTCCTCCTTTTTATGTATTTTTTTTGCGTCCGGCCGGATTTTACTTAATGCTCCAAAATGTCCGGCTTTTTTATAAAGTGAGATAATTCCTGCAGTTACACTCTGAGTAAAGCGCGCGGTGCGTGCTAATGCACTGTCCGCAGAGACACCCCACTAGTAAGTAGTTATATGACAGCTTGACAGGTAGCAGCACATGCAGAAGCACGTGTTTTTAATATGCTGTATATGCATAGTTTGTTTGATTCTTTATACTAAAACTGTATTAAATGCCAAAACATTGTAAAATATCGTACTCCATTGCAATTAATTCATGGCTTTTTTAAAAAATATATTGTCCTCCTTTTTAGTGAAATGTCCTCCTTTTGCGAGGTGAATGTCCTCCTTTTTTGTTATCAGTGTCTGGTAACCCTACTCGTGCACGCATCGTACAACTGATGTACCCGTACTTCGCTACGGCAGTCTACAGGCAGATCACTCTTGCGCCGCTCATTATACATGCCCCTCCTTGTGGGTACGCCACTGCCACGCGATGCCCGTTGCCATGGAGACGCAGAAGACATGAACAATGCAAAATCCTGTTCTCATGCAGACAAAGTACCCACTGTTGCCTGGTTTTAACCACCCATGGGATCTAATTTTCGGAAAATGTCATCCTGCGTAACATAAGGAACATTACTGTGAAGTTTCAAGTCTGTAAAATATATATACTTGAAAAAAAAAAGACAATAAAAAAACAAATTAAACACAGAGAGAGGAAAAAAAAACAATAGTTTAGGTTTGCGATTGAAAGTGATAAAATGTATTTAAATACTAATTGAACTCTTATGAGGGTACTGATTGCTTCGTTGTTAATATCACACGGGTGTTTTTTACTTGTATGGGAAAATTAAGAATGATAAGGCATCTAGTGCGTCGCAACAATGCTAATAGGCAATAGCGCCTGCGCACACACATCGTACGTGTACTGCATGTTGTATCTATCCCCCTCCAACGCATTTGATTCTAAATTGGACTTTTAGTAAGGATCCCTAATGTTATTGATAATAATATAGCCTATAGCCTTCCTCGATAAATGTACTATCCAACACTGAAAGAATTTTTCAAATCGGACCAGTGGTTCCTGAGATTAGCGCGTTCAAACAAACAAACTCTTCAGCTTTATAATATTAGTATATATAGGTTTTTTATAGTTGCTATTATATCTTCTTATGGCTATTAATGTTTACAAAGTACCTGTATTTTATGATAGTTTCACGATTATAAAGCTTCCTTTGGCACACCAATACTCTCAGTACGGGTCACACGCGGGTCCGCCATCTTGACGACTTTGACTTGTGGGTACAGCAGAAATGCGCATGCGCATAAGACCTCAATGTGTTGAAATACTGTTGCTTGATGGCTCTCCTTTCGTTGCATCTCCGTCGCATACTATTTAACTTTCAACGCGCCTAAATTAGTTTAAATAGAAAAAAGATCAATTAAGTATATAAGTACGTGTGTAAAGTCTATGCGACAGAGTTTACATGCCACAGTTTGATTGCAGCAGCAAGTACAAAGTGGCATAATGCTAGTTTAGGTGTCCCGTTACAGTTGTAAGCTCCGCTAATGTGTCTCGCAGCTCTCAAGAAGCTGTCCTTCCGTCCAGCATGACTGTTAATGCCTGGCTGGAGCTAACACTGCATTGCCAGAATCGCTGTCGCCCCACTGCAGCAATTGCAGCGCTGCTGCTTTGCGGATCAACAAACTACATTTATTATTAGATCCCACGAAATTTACAAATTAATTTAACGAAAAGTTTAATTATGAATACGAGCATGTTTTTTGCGATATCTCTAATAGGGCAACACTTGCTTTCACACGCCTTCAATTCCTCTAAACAAATAGTAAAGTAACATCATCTCAACAATCAAATCACATTTAGGTAATTTAAAACTAACATTTATTTTCTTGAGGACAGAAAAATATTAAAAATGATCAAGATTCCTGAAAAAAAGAAGCAAAACCTAGTTAGCTTAGAGATACAATTAGTAGTTGTAGTGTTTTTGCATCATAATTCTCGAGCTATGTGACCAATTAAGAATTTTACGAATATGAATTAATCACATACGAACTATTCAACAACATAAACGATTGATGTGTTGTAGTGTATGGGTAAGAAGTTGCTGCCCAAAATTTAGAGGATGTGAAGTCTTACCAATTATCAGACAGTAACGCCACCTGAGAAAATAAGGAGCTAGATAGTACTTATAATGCTGAACTGTGTAAATTTCTGCCAACAAAGTTTTGAACGAAGCAGATATTTGCAGAGTCGTTGCAGGATGAAAGATGAAGCATCTGGCTCGCACTATCTCTCTCCGAGAGACAGTCGCCAGGAGTGATCAGTGGCTCGGAGCGACGGCTGACCTATGCCTGCCACGGCCAATCAGCGCGAGGCGGAAACAGCGAGCTTTGTTGCGGCTCCCTGCTTCCGGCGGCTGCTGGGACCTCCCCCCTCCCCCCTCTTCCACCGGCCGCCAGGCACACGAGGACTCACTGCATTGCTAATTGGAGGCTTTCAATCGAACACTTTGTCACCGCCTGCCCTCCCCTCCTCGACGTTACCGCGTGTTTCCGGTTCTCCTTCGCCTCCGCTGGCCCGCGCTTCCGGTCCGCCCACGCGCAGCGGCCAGCAAATAACTTCACTCTTTCTGTTGCTCTATTTAGCGTTCTTCGAGTTTGTTAAATGCGCAGGAACACTCTATATGTCTTACAGATTCATGCCGCGAGTCGCACTCTTTTCTCTGTAAAGAAACGGTTGACCTCGCCGTAGTCCACAAAATGCATTCTTTCTGACCACGTTCAGCACAGAGACCTAATTTCTTTTGGTTACATTTTAAACATGCATTTTCTTTATTAAATGTTAAAAACTAAGAAAAACAAATACAGTGATGTCACTTGAGTTGTGGCCGAATAAAGTTTGACCAATATTTTGCTATTTTGTCCAGGACAATACTGACTAGGTCATTCCATGCCCCTCCTCCTTGTAAGGTTATAACCTTAGGTAGTGTCTAGTTAGCCTAGTCCTGCGCTCTGGGTGGCACATCACCACGACACTGTGTATTAGACCACCGGGACGGACTCTTAGTCACGCACATGCCCTACAATGTTCTTCATTTTACTAAATCAGACAGCGCCCACTTATCCGCATGTGTTGGTAATGCCCATGGGAATCTACGAGAGGGAAAGATGCGGATGGCTGAATGACACAGGATAAAACGCCCTTTCGGAAATTTCGATGTTCAGAATTCATTTCGCATACTACCTTAAATAAATCCGATTCGAGTGATTCGTGCATTGACAAGTGTGCGTCTACCTATAGAAGCCGCGGCGTACCTGAGTTGGAAGCTTATTGGTGGAAGTTGCCTTGTTCCCAAGCATGAAGATGACTTCGGAATCCTCCTAGAGATCACTCAACCCACAGTAATTGCAATCCATAGTCAAAATATCTAATGACTCTTTCAAAAGTCAGTATTTTAATACAAAAAAAGTGTTCATTATTGTAATTACTACAGCTGATTTCTACTTAAAACTGAATCGTTTTGATAACAGCGTTGGTTTGTTTGAATACCTAACCAAAAAAATGACATGTGACATTTATAATACTTAGTAAGGCAATGCAAAGAAGATTACTAAAAGTCCAGCTCATTATCATTCCATGGGCACGGCAGTTCCCAATCTGAGGCCTGCGCTGTTAACGGCCCAATCATCTCACTATCATCGAGTGATCACGAGCGTTACTCGTTAGCGCTGGTGGCAACCTACGAATCTAAGAAGTTGAGATAGAACTGACAAAGAATGAAATGCGACTCACTGAATGAATCCGTAATTATCGGTGAGTTGGTTGACGAGACGACTGCAGTCACGCACGACAGTCTTCAGTGCCCTAGGTCACGCGAAAACACATCCGAGACTGTAAAACAGAATGAATAACCTCTCAGCGGCAAATTACCGTAGCAGATCCTTTGCTGCTTATTGCATTCACAGGGCAGTTAATAGCTCTTTGTCGGACTGGGAAAGTCGTAGCCTGAAAAAGCTCTCATAAGATAGGTCTACCACCTGGCCATTTTTCCCTTGGTAATTGATCGGCAGTGTGTTTCGCCAATCTGGAGTTTCGTTACAGACGGAATAACTTATTTTGCATGCATGCACTTGGTATGTGATTAATGCGAGCTCCACCCCACTTACGCGCCGGCTCGTTGCTCATGATTTACGAGCAATGCCAGTACTGCTGCTTCAGCAGGCGATTACAATGCGAGAATCTCATATTTTCTCTGGAGGACAGTGTTATTGTAACCTCAAAGAAGAAGAAGAAGTGGTTTAAAAAAAACTGTGGGCATTGGTATAAATGAATGTCTTCCACTCTGTGACCAAACTGAATTGTCGGGTATTCTGTAATTTTCAATTTCGGACGTAAATGGCTCGTGACCAATTCAACTTAACATTTCAATTAAATTACTACTCAGTCATTTTGGTGAAGCAGTTTACATTGGATTTAAGCTGAATTATAATTATTTACCTTGGTGAGGGAAGTACTAGCCTCAGAAGTTTAAATATGTTTGCACAAAACAATTAACTCTATCTCTTGTAAATATTTTTATTGAAAAGTTATTAATGCTACTGATTAATGTGTACTTAATTGTTACTGAACATGTAAAAGAAAATATTTTATCAATGGATAATCGCCAGAGCGGATTGATTATACAAGACTAGACAGCATTTTTCGTTGACCCGGAAATGCCTATAACCTAGCTTGTTTCCAGTCTAATTAACAGTTTTAAAAACCCGGCCTAGCTTAATCTGACTATTTTTCATCCTTGTGTCAAATCTAAAATTCTGTTTCGCTACTAGTCTACCATATTTTTTTCAGAAGAAATAGTGTTACTATAAGAATATTTAAAACCAATTAATATGCCATTATGCATGGATATTTACTTGGAATATAGACTAATCCAGTTATATCCACTAATAATCTCTAGTTATTTGGTTTTATTTAGACGCAAATACGTGAAATTACATTTCGTACTGAGCAGTTTATTTTCCAAATCCCCCACTGCAGCTGAACATCTCAACAAACTACTCGGCCAGTCACTGCACTCAAGAAACTAGAGAAACGCAAGCCGAAACCAATACAGAATTCCCCAGAGAATCATAACAACAGAGGCACAGGAATCCACATCAACCAGATAGTCACGTATTTCGTTGTGGGAGCTTATTAATTTTTCGGATTTGCATTTTTTAATAATGTCACAAAATAAATTCAGAGATCACATTAACATAACATGTAAATACTAAAGTTATCATCGGAAATTATTCTATAAATTAATTAAGATGTTTCATTCATTGTAGTAGTGGTTCAACTATAAGGTGTCATTTGGGCTGATTCCTAAACTACGACCAACTAGACCAACTATAAAGAAAAAATACCCGTGCCTCGACGCCTAACAAATTTATGAAAACAATTTAGTTCGTAAAAGTTTAATAATTTTTCTCCGACAGGAACGTCTTCGCAGCGAGCGACGTGTAACGAAATGTTCGTCTCTATAAAAAGTGCAGGTTAATGAAGTTGCGTAGCTGCAGAACAAAATCCCCGCGTGGACCTTGCAAGGGCCGAGGGGGGCCGAGAATGTGCAGTGGGGAGGGGGAAAGAGCGAAGTCCCCGGAACTTTTCGTATTCCAGGGGATGCGCAAACCTGATTTGCCCCTCGAGCCGCGCTCCAAATAAAAACACCTCCGAATGCAAACTCGATTCTGAACGAGCGCGCAGCTACAGCAAACAAAACAAAAATCTCCCGCCTGCTGGGGAGGTTCATAAAGGAGGCGCGAGAAAACGTCGTCCTCTATTGTCTGCAGCTTCTGTGCAAACAGATCAGAAGGTGCGAACAGTCGACAGCTCTCCACTAGCTCGATGGAACCAGCAACTGGGAGGCATACAGTTCACAACGATGCACCTATTACAATTGTAACGTTTAAAATAAACATTACGAAAACCAGCTGTATGGAAACATCACATCCGTTTGAACGTTTTATAACTCGTAGGAGTAATACCAAAACATTTTGTCTGAATAAGATTTTGATAAAACCAACCATAACTGCAAGGGGTTGAAAAAACAAGGGTTGGCGGACAAAAAAAATCATAACTCTGTTCGTAGGCATTACATCGAATTTGTACAAATAACGTATAAATCTAATAATTATTCTCTAAAACTTTTGTCTGAAATAATTTTTGATAATACATACTATAACTGCAATGGTAGAAAAACAAAATAAATACTTGAAATTATACTAGTAATCAGATTTTTAAAATGCAAGATTAATTAACCTTTATTGCCAAAATTGTTGTTGTAATAAGCAATGAAAACCACACTAACGTTTCACTTCACTTTATAAACAGTCGACGAAACAGTTCACGTGTAGATGTAAGTTGTGTGCTGCAGCTGTATTTCTTCTCCTCGGACGCATAGGCCAATCGAGTGGAAGAGAGATAGATGCGGCGCAAGCGTACAATGAGCGTAACGGCACACAGTGTAAGGAACAATGAGCGTAACGGGACACAGCGTAACGGGACAATGTGCGTAACGGGGCACTTTTTCGTGCGCGCAGCCGGCGTTCATCGATTTATTAGACGTTGTCACGTCAAAAACACATTATTGCTAAAAAAAAAACTTAAGTGTGTGGTAAGGTTTTCAGGCTGCGGTGGGTTAGGCGCGTCTATGCCATTTAACATTTCAGAGACCATCCAGTGACAATAACCGATGAGATTTTATCGCAAGCTAAAATAGTTACATTTGACGTAATCGAGGTCAGCAAAATAAATACATTTAAAATTCAGGATGTTATATTTTCAGCACAAAATTATTCTCGTTAGATAACACTTTCCTAGGCAACAAATTTTTGCTTACTTAGCTCCCAATCGTTTTTATTGAATGCATCAAAAACTAAGTACTTGGTTAACTGAAGCATTTGGTTAAAAAAAAAAAGTTGGTTGTGTAAAGACTTTTTGGTGCCTTTTAAGAAACGTTTACTTGCAAAGTGTTGCGAAAACTAAGACAAAAATGGATAACTACAGAAATATAAATCCAAAAATTACATATTATCACATAAAATGTTTATGTACATGATTTGTTTTAAATTTTAGGTATTAAATGTTAGTTATTATAATTTCACTATACGAAATGCATTTATGTCTCTTATAGAGGATTGGAAAGGTTGCATGGTGCATAAATGGCCCGAATAAAAAAAAGTATTTAATCTAAACTACTTTGCAGAATTCGATAGGGTTTATTTTGTCTGTTATATTTTTGATCACGGAGACTTGAATGTAAAGAAATATTCAATAAAAATTATAGTTTAAACAATGACTAACTGTATTTTTTATATAAAATAAAGGCTTAAAACCACAAAATAAAATAATATTTAAACAATTTGGCTACAAAATTATTAAAATCACATAAGAAAAACCTCTATAGTAACCAAATATTTAAAGATAAATTGCAATGTTAAGCTAATTTTAACTTATTATAATATTATACTATTATTATACTATATTTGAGGAATATATATTATGTAAATGTATATGCATATTGCGAAAGAAAAAACATTCAAACATATTTGGTTTTAAGATTTGGTTATCATAGACGTTTGTTTTTATTATGTGATTTTAATAATTTAACAGACCATTTTTTATATTTTATTTGCTGGTTTTAAATAAAATTTTTTATGTAAAACCGTTTGCAATTTTTTTTAAATAAAAATTTACACTGTATTGACTATTTCTGTACATTCAGGACTCCGTAATGAAAATATCTTGCAGACAAACAAATCCCATCGAATTATGTCAGGTCATTCAGATTATATTATAACTTTTATATTCTCGTCGTGATGTACGATGCGACCTTTCCAGTCCCCTTATAGAACCTACATTTAATTAACCAGTAAATTGTACGAGAAATATTTTTCGTTGGCAAAAGTTGTTATTACTTTTTAAAAAGTCCACACATGGAAAATTACTTACAAAAAAGTTGTAATTTTCAAAGTATTAACATTTGTGGCTATTATTGTAATTTTAGTTTCGGAATTGACAGCGATTTTAATTTAGCGCCTTCCTTAGTTTAGTAACTAAAGGACAACACAGCGTGCAGTCGTAGATACGGCATGGGAATGTTAAACTCCTTACTTGGCCGGGCATCGTACACAGATGTCTCAAGTTTACCAACCAGCAACACTAGCCAACGAAACAAGTACAACTGTTGTATTGTAAGGAAGTATTCAGAATTTTAGTGATAGCGTGATAGGCGTTCCTACTTCCCCGACAATTTCCCTTGGCACTGTTCCCAAGGACTGTTTACATTATCACCGCTCAGTTAATTAGTCCTCGGTGTGTAACCACTGGATGTCGGCGACTGATATCTCTAATAGGTAACATCAGTCCCGCAAAATAACTCTCCATTTGAGTCTTGAATACTGTGTACTGGACGTGCGAGCGACGAAGACTTGAAAATGATTACGAGCTCACGGGAGTCTCTTCCCGCGTCTCTTGGAACGCCGCCATCACGCGGCGTCTGTTCTGTTGATGGGAACGTGGCAAAGAGAAAGTTGTAAGAAAATAATTTTAAAAAGTGAACGTAACCAAACGCGCAGAAGAAACGGGAGAGGAAAAAAAACAGAGTGTGAAAATTAATAACTTGGTGAAGACGTGGAAGGCGGGGGAGCTGAGGAACCAATTTTCCCGTTAACGAGGGACAGCAGCGCGTCCTTGCCGCCATGCGCTCGTCCGTTACAGCCCGCCCCCCCCCCCCCCCTTCGTCCAGGGTCGTGTAGGAGGGAGCAAGCCACTCCACTTCCTCAGCGCTGTCTCCCGGGAGAAGCGTCTCTCTCCGTCACGCCTGGGGCTAGGTTCCCAACCCCCTTCCTCTCTCGCCGCTGGCGCTCTTTCAAACAGCGTGTTTTAACAAGTTTCTCAAAATAACTACGTCATTGTGTTTCGCAAAGGAACAAGCTAATAACTTACTTAGTGATTCCTTACCTAATACAAGTAAATTGGTTGTGGCTGTCAGCTTCTTAGTATCTTATAGAGGTGCCAAACGTTAAGTAATTTATATAATTGTAATTTACCAAATCACTATACACAGTCTTTAAAGGAAGGTTGACAGAGTTACAATTGAAAAAACAATGTGATTTGGAAAGTGACGTGGTTTCGCTAAGGTTAATTAGGTAATAGGAGGCTATGAAGGGTTATTTATATAACGTAGCACACATTTTAAAAATAAGGTAGTCTAAATATTAAATAAACAATATATAAAATATGTTTTCGTAGACGATTAAAAAATATATATTATGTAAATGTATATGCATGTGAAACTAACAATTTTTGTATTCATATTTTTCCACAAAACATCACGAGTGTAAGACCTGTCTTTTCCTGGTGACACTTAACCTACAATGGCACATTTGTCATGAATTTCCTTTCAAGAATTATTTTTTTGTTTAAGAGCTCGAAAATTATAGGCTAAAAAAAGTTTGGTCATATTATTTCTTATTTCTGTGAGAATCCTAACTTTTTAATATTTTTGCGAGAGTTTTTGACGTCTTCAACCTTACCCAAATAAATGTAAGTACACAACATTTTTATTGATACTAACTAGATACTTACTAGTGTAATTATTTACACTTGTTATTGACTCTTGATACGGACACTTGTCACGGACAAGTTTTGGTATATTTGTTACTGACAAATAACTTTTTTTATCAAAGTTTTGTGATGGTCTTGTTCGTGACAACTTGAGAACAAAATGGTAATTTCTTACACTTGTCACTTATTAGTCTTGCACCTTTGTGAAACAGGCCCTGGTATGACTCAGTGACTCAGTTTCAGTGCGTCGTGTTGGTACCCTCGCGGCTCGGGACAACTATCTAAGATATTGAAGTGTGCACGCGTGCAACTTAAAATATTCAAATTACTTTTTAAAGTTTGATTTGAGGAAAACAACAGAAATGATTACGGACAGGTATACTGACTTGGAACATGCGTGGACTATGTTTCAGAAACACTGAAGTTGTGCCACGGTCAGTGGAGAAACTGAAGGAAATACTCGATAGCCAAGCGCTTTGACAACACGCACCACTTGTTATTTAGTGGTCCCATGCAGGAAAAAAAAACAGTTCCATGTTTCATCCAGCCACGTTCTTTAACAGCAACCAATGAATAAAATGCTCGGCCTTAAGTTTGCTCACCAATGTTCACAAATTTTTTGCTCATAACTATTTAAATATATAAGCTTTATAAATAAATGGCATCAAAGTTTCCTACAAAATCTTGGCTTAAAAACGAAAGCGCTGCGACAAACTCAAGTACAGTGCTGGAAAAATGTCGATTTATTTACCATATGAAGCAAGTATGGGCAAATAAAAAAAATGTGAGCGAGTCTTTCAATACTAGCCAGTGATGTGTAAACATCTAAAATCGGCAACGAGCAAATTCATGTGTTTTCATATTGTAAATAAATCTATAGCCTAATACAAAACTTGGACACGAAATTTAATGTAGAATTCTGTAAAATAATGCCGAGACTGATAAAGATACGAAAAGGGGGGAAAACGTAAACATTGTCACCTTTTAAAAACATAAATATAATTTTGTTTAGCAAGATGGTAATAGCCTAACCGAACCCAACCCAACTCAGGTAGGTTAGGCTAATTTTTATTTATTTCCTACAACTTTTCTCAAAGTCGGTTCATTTAATGCGCTTCGGGTAGTTTCGGATTTGTTAAGATGCATTTCTTGCGATGGTGTAGGCAGGGTAATTTAAAAGAACAAAAAGTAAATTAAGTGCACTTTATGCGCTACAGGTACCTAGTTTCGGAACAGTTACGGTGCTTTGGTGTAAACCGAACCTTACCCAACCTAACCCAGGCTAAGTTAGGCTAATTTTTATTTATTTCTTTCAGAACTGTTATGATTCAGTTCGTATGCTTGGCGTAAGCAGGGTGGCTTAAAAGAAAAAAAAACATTAAAGTTAGTTGATTTTATGCACTAGAGCTGGTTTCGAAACAGCTACGATGTTTAGCTGCACATTGTGTGTGGGAAAGTTGTGTAAGCAAAGTTGGCTTCATTATGTTATTCCATTCCATGCGACACTGCTCAAAAAAGTCATAATGGTCGACGAAAAAAAAAATCATATGATATTTGTATAGCGATAATTATGAAAGCTCTGTAGTTTTCATGCAAACAATTGACAAGTATAACTATGAAATAATATATAAAATAGATTTGTGATACAAACATAAAATAAATGAAGCATATCTTTAAATGCAGTTTGATCTACCTTGTAAATCTTGGTATACACACAAAACAGCATCGTTGGTATCAACATACGAGCTACAACTTCAACACTCAATAAGTATGAATATATTCCAGGGTAGTTTCACTATCATAAAGTTTCATTTGGTACACCAATACGTTTATTAAGTACTCTAATTTTTAAGCAAGTAACTATATTAGTATGTTGCTATACATACGTGGGTCCGCCATCTTTGTCCCACATTTCTGTTCATCGACTTCCGTTCCATTTTCACTAAATTATTCCCGTCAAATGCCGTATACCGAGAGCTAAGATGTTTATAAATAAAAAAAATAGCGATGTAAATAATATTGTCAGAAACGTTCCAAAATTTAACTATTTTGCTTAGTTCTTAATTTAATAAACGGAAGACTATTATTTTGACACTTTATAGTCATCTTCGAACACATAACACATGAATGGCTAGTAAACCCTGAGAAGCACAGGGTGTACCTAAGTCCTGCGGCATAATAACATTACCTGCAGGATGCACGATCTACGAAGTGCGGCAAATGGACAGCCTACACGTCTCGGGAGCAGGAGAGAAGCAGGTATGCATGTGACGATGGCCTCGTTGCTTAAAACGCACACGTGCGTGATGAATGGGAGCAGCTATAATTATTATTGAATGAATAAACAAGGCAATGACTGAGCGCGGCGTATGCCGACCCCGGATGTGCGCGCCGGACAGCATTCCTCCCCCCCCCCCCCCCCCCCCCCACCACAACCGGCCAGCCGCCTGGAAACACGGCCGGTCGACGGCGAACCTCCCGCGCAGTTCACTCCAGTCCACAGAGAGTTCACTCCCACATTAGAACATAATTCCTTGGTTTCTTCTCTGAGATCGGTCACTAATGACTCTCACACTACCAACCACACAGCATAACACCAACGAAATTTAGCTTTGTTCCGTATTACATCAGGATTTAGGTTTCCCTTAGATTCTTTGGGTTCAGGATCTAGGGCTTATGAAAAATTGTCTGAATTATATTCCAGTGTCTTGATATTCAATTACATAAAAATTAAGGATCTTTATATGATTGTATTAGAGATGGAAGGTGACGTTCGTTTGTGGTCTGAAACAATGTTAGGTTAAACATATTTGGCTCGTAAAATCGCGATATTAATTTAGATAAATGCCCATCTAATGCAATACACGCATATTGGCTTTATTTGAAGTAGTGGCTACAATCAATGCAAATACGCCAATAGGAATGTACTATTAACTTGTGTCTTCAAGAATCAACTTATAAATTCAAACATGGTCACACAAAAATTCACATAATTGTTGGTATTTAAACATAAACATTTTTCGAGGTCTCCCAATTCCTTTACATTTAAGTGCTACCCATTATTTAATAGTTATGCATCATACTTATTATTTTATATATATATATAAAACTAGCGATATATAAATAACAGGGACTCTAACTTGATGGCCTAACATTTTTTTGATTCGCACCTTTATTAACAATATTTGTTAAGTGGTTTCCTCAACACTAAAATTCCGTATGAGTTAAAATAAATATATTATGAAAGTAAAATCACGGTTTATTTACAAGTCACGTTATTAAAAAAATATTTATAATTCAGCTCTGAATGTGAATTGCATTCTGATGTTGGGCAGTGTAGGGCCTGTCTAGTGACAGCCCCTGTTTCATCCGTCCCGCAATACAAGGCAGATTAAGCTGAAACCACGGTCGCGCTACAATTCCGCACCAGAACCTGCGCCACTCGACCTAATGGAATTAACCGCCAGCGCTCTTCTGCAAACAGGTTGTTTGGAGGTCTTCAATTACTGCCAAATTATCCATCACCGGCATTACCCAGGTTACAAAGATTGGTCGAGCCAAAGCAAATATTGGTTTGTTATGTGAACAAACATATTCTGTTGTTCCTGCACAGCGATCCCTCACAGCTGGTGAAAGCCTAACCCAGTTCGTAGAGTCCGTATTCAGGAGAAGAGCACGACTAAGCGCTGCGCCCACATATGCATATACAGAAAGGTTTATTCTCCTCGATTAACTATTGCGGTCTAAGGATGTCTAGTCAACTAAGACGAACCTTTTAGATCTGAACCGGATACTGATATTGCTTCAGTTGTACCAATTCCCGGTGTACTCTTGTGCACATCGATGCATCGTTGTTGTAGCGAAACCTTTACTTTCTGCCGAACAACAGGATCTTTGCATTTCATCAATTGTATTTTCAATTTATCATTTCTTGTTAATTTGCTTGCGAAAATTTTTTATGGCTAAACATTTTGCGTGAAACTTCAACAGGTGTTTCTCCATCCGCAGAAGAGATTTTAAAACCTGCAGTGTTGACTGCAGAGGAAACCTCGATTGATGACGTCTCACCGTCGATGAAGACTTAAAAGGCTGCAGTACCAATAGCATCAACTATGAACACTGAGGGTGTATTGGCATCTTCCCAGCATCGATGTCATTACTGTGTAAGATTTTCTTGAACCAAAGCAATGCTCGTCGAAACGAAAAGAGAGAATGTACTAATAATCTCTCTCACATAATGATTAGCTGTAAATGTGTCGCACGCAATTTACAGGAAATAATAAGTTGAAAAATCACTTGATGACATGCAAAGGTCCTGCTGTTCGGCGGAAAGTAAAGGTTTCGCTGCGACAACGATGCATCGATGTGCATAAGAGAACACCGGGAATTGGTAAAACTGCAGCAACATCAGTAATTGGTTCAGAACTAAAAGGTTCGTCTTCGTCGACTAGACATCCTTGCCGCTACTCTGGTGTGTCGTTTTCATTTATTCATTCTTCACAAAGAATGAGAGAAGTAAATTTATGAAGAATCTATCTCGTATGAATTTTCACTGTGATAAGTGCCGTGTTTGGTTTACACGTATTGACAATTCGAGACGACACATGAAAAACTGTAAAGTTGAAGTCCATTCCTACTGTGGAACTACTTGCAGACATTTAAATTCCTAGGTTTCGGTTGGAGACTCGTATGCGTGCAATCACACAAGCAGATGGGCTACGACCAATTGCGATGACGAATGGATATGAAACTAAACCCAAGATTGTACTCGGTGCATTACAAATAAATGATAATGGATTCCACTTGACGAATTCTTTATTTCATGGAATATTAAGAACTACTATTATCAAAATACACTTAGTTAGTCGAATGACTTTTGTACTTTTCTTGACGACATCAAGCAGAACATTATCATTCAGTTTACTTATGAAATAGCAATGTACAGATCTTGAAAATATAACTTGCAGCTGGACTGTTTGTATGGTGAACCATATCCGTTCGAGGACCAAGCGCCTTCAAGACATCGGCTGCTACAATTTACACTTCTGACGATGTAAATAAGTCAGTTAATCAGTCAGTCAATCAGTATTGAGAATCTCTCTCAGGAAGAGGAAGGCTATGTTAATAAAGGATCTGGCTGGTCTCTGTCTTCAGTAAACCGATTGGAGTTGAGAATCAGTTAGTTCAAGCCAATGGTGAACTAAATGTTTATTAGATCGCTATCTTCCACAAGTTTTCCCATTGTAGAGTAGAAACTATGTAAAAACAATTATTTGTAAAAATTGTGTTGATTTATTTATCGAACCTGTCTTTTTTGGTAATTTTACCTCAAATTAACTTTTTGCTTGAACCAAGGATATTGAATCAACTATTATTCTAACAATATTTTTTATTAATTTTGTAATTTTCCTAGAATTTATAAGTTAATAATTACAGATTTCCAAGATGGCAGCCAAATTTAAAGATGTGGTATCCCTGGAAATAAATGAATACTGCACTATAATGGGGAAAAATTAAATTAATATGGTGGCATCATCCTCTAAAAGACGAAAACAATATGTTGGCAGCAGCCTCCAGCAGACGAAAACAAGATGGCGTACATGACGTCATACTGACTGACATAATATATACCTTGGCTTTAGTGGTGGGAGGTCAGTCTAATGGTGGCTTCCATTGGGGCAGGATCCGTCGCCATTTTTAATCGAGTTCCTCGCTGGGTGTGAATTTATTATCTTTTTAGAGTTTTATTATTAAAATAATGTTAAGTATTTTTATTTATGAATTTTAATTTTTTTTCTATTTTATAACTTAAAAAAATGGAATTTCAATATGGCAAACAATTTCTAAAATAACGGAAGTTATTTTTATCAAAATATTTTTAAAATTTTACCATTAAAATTTTGATACTATTTACTGATTTTTAGTATAGCGGCCGTAACGATAAGTGCCACAATAGTGGTAGAGGTCAAGGTAAAATACTTCTACCAAAGGCTTATTGGTGGCTTGCCCATGGGGAATTGTAGCCCTAAAAACGGGAATTTTTCTTTCAAAATAGAGAAATTTCTATGAATTTTGAGTCAATTTTGAGGAAATTTTACACCAAAATGGCCACCGTGACGTCATAATACTCCGGCACCTTACGGAAACTGTGCCAGGTGGAACCAATATATACTACTGACAATGGTTATTCAAGTTATAATATTGTGCTTTACTTGTTTTCTTCACACTCAGAAGGTCTATGCTATAAGACAATGAGTATAGTTTAAATCGTGACTAGATAATTTATGTAGTACGTTAGAGTAATTAAATTACAGACAGCTAACTGGGCTTAAGGCCATTATGAATGAAGCAGTTTTCTGGGTTGTGACAAATGTCACAATATATGGACGAACACTGTCGCTTGTGTTGGACTTGGTAACTTCATTCATGGACGAGAAAGAGAACGTGTTTATTACCTGTGTTAACATCCCTCTGAAGTAGACGACTAGAGCTATTTAGACTGATACGTGTTTATAGTTTATTGTGTTACCGTGAATGTAAAGTTCACTGCGAAACGTGTCAAAAGAAATCAAATAGCTTTACAGAGGAAACTAGATTCGCTGAACTAACGACATCAGCACCCAACAGCAGGAACTGAAATTACATGAAAGGTAACTACGATTATTTTCACTCACGTTCAAATATATTCATTGCTCTTCCAATTGGAATTGAAAGAATTTGTGTTCCAATGCATTGCCTTAAGCAAAGTTTTCCTCCCGTAAATCAACGATACTTGAAAAATACAGTTAGACCCTTCTTAACAGCAAACAATATGTTTTAAAAAAAATAACATTTAATTAATATTTGTAGGTGAGTGCATATTTAAGGTAACTAAAATTCTTATTACATACATACATACTGGCTATTTAATGATTTGCAACGAATATAGCTTGTCTAATTCCGAAACTTGAACAACCACTATTTTAAAATCTGTTTTTTTTTTTGGTTGGACACGTCATCTAAATATTACTTTTAAAGTTCTTAAATATTTGCAAAATATATAATTTTTTAAAGGTTGTCAAAAATATAAAAACCTATAACGAATGTGTAAAATAGACTTGATCCTCCTCTTCATACAAACTAAATGCACATACCTTCTTATATGTTGACATGGGCACTCTATAGCTATATATTACATTCGGAGCAGTATTTAAATATAAAAGAGACTGGAAGCTTGGCCTATATTCAATAGTAGAAACCAGCGCAACAGCTTATTTTTTTTAAAGGTTAAAGGTAATGGAACCGACTGCTCTACGTCGCAGGGTTGTGCCACAGAAGCTGAAGACGAAGAGGAATACGAATATTTTTAGTATATGAACCACTAGGGTGCCGACTTAACACTCATTAACAGAATCATGCCGTAGGTTCAGTCCTAACCGTTTTCCGAGAGTGATTACTGGAGACATTGACAAATGGTAAAATTATTGTTGACTTTGTTGTGTTCGAATGACAGAGACATGGAGTCACGGACAGCCGGACTCAGGAGGGCCGGACTAGACCAGCTGGCGCTGAGGCCGTGGGGGAGAAACTGCCGAGACTGAGACCTAGTTTCTAGAAGTAGTTCTGGGCCCACCCGCTAGATAGTAGCTTTCATAATGTAATACTGACATAGCTACATTAATTGTGAGAAGTAATGTATAAGCTATTATTTGGCAAGCAAACCACTGAAAATTATTCACTTTATTTTGGTAGCCACATATATTGTGGTGTAGCATACCAGAAATTTTGCATATTCTAATAATTTATATAGAAAATTATTTTTTTTATTGCAAAACATAAATTAGTGTTTTCCGCAATTCTGAATTAAAAACCATAAATGTTAATTTGAATGAAAGACCTAGTCTATGGTTTGGGTTTTATAACTATACGTATACTGTACGTAAAGGTTGATAGTTTGCCATATATTTACATATACCAGTACAGATGGAAATAAATATCTCACATCTCTTTTCAAGTAACAATATAATTTTTTTTTTACAAAAAAAAATATATTAAATTATTGGTATTATTTATCAAAGTTTGCTTATAGAAAAATGTTTTTGTACCTTTTGTTACTAAAAATATTTTTTTTTTAGTTTTAAACAATGAAAAAGAATACGATTTCACATTAAAAGAAAATTAAATACTATAAGTGCATGCCTTCAATCCAAGAAAATCCAAAATTTACATGTAACATTTTAAATAAAGCAGCATTGAATAAAATGTATATACATGGAATGAAACTATATATAAAATTACTTTGAATAATCATTATAAACGCAACACTTCGTATGTGAACACCCCGCCCAAGTAGCCAGCAGAAGGCGACACAGTTGCCGCTCCTCGCGCCACGGGAGGCAAGGCGAGGCGAGGCGGGGCGGGGCGAGGCGAGGCGAGGCGAGGCGAGGCGAGGCGAGGCGGGGCGGGCCGCGGGGCTGTGGGAACGCCGGGCCGCGAGGTCGTATCGGCAACCGGCCAGTCGGGTTTCGCGCCGCTCATTACTCGCTGATAAATCACGAGCGCGAGCGACGAGCGGCGAACACCTGGCGGAACCCAGGTACAGTCTGCGCCGACAACAGCTGGACTGCACTGTGTTTTTATGCTACTAACATCTCGTGGGCACATTCAAACCCGTAATTGAGTAATAAGTGAAAGCATAGGAGTAGTGTATAAATGGGCCTCCTGAAAGACGTTCCAGGTTGTGGATTGTGGATTGTCAGCGCCATTTTGGATTGTGACGTCATGGCGGCCACCTTAGATGACCTTTACCTTGACCTTCAAACATTGTCAAAATATGCGGGAAAAAAAAACTCAACATTTCTATAGTTTAAGGGAAAAAATCTCGTTTTGAGGGAAAATTTTCCATTTTACTCCCAAAAAATGCCAGAGGCTTGAAATGTCTCTATTGAGGCTACCTATATTCCTCATTTACAAGCCGCCAGTAAGCCTCTGGTGGGGAGCTTTGACCTTGAACTTGATCTCAAACGTCGTTGCACTTTTCTTTACGGCCTTAATCTTTAAAATGTATAATTGTCATCAGAAAAAATCGGCAACAATTTTTAAAACGTATAAAAATTTAATAAACAAAAATTTAAAAACCTCCGCCATTTTTAAAATCGTCCGCCATCTTGAAAATTCGTATCTAATATTATCCAATTTTAGCGGGGAAAATTTTTAATTTAATAAAAATTATGATAAATTACTCGGTTCAAACCCGGCGAGGGCCAAATAAAAGTGGCAGCTGATCCTCCCTCTACGAAAGCCACTGGCAGACTGACCTCCCATCACCAATCCCAAGGTTGATATTACGTCAATCGGCATGACGGCCATCTTGTTGGGTCATGATGGAGGCCGCAGCCACCATATTAGTTTAATTTTTTCCCCCGCTTAAGTGCAGTATTCATTTATTACTGCGGCGTCCTCCATTTTGGCATTTGGCCTTCATCTTGAAAATCTATAATTTTTTAGCTTGGAATTCTGAAAAATTCCAAAATTCATCAAAGAAATGACTAAAATAATAATTGATTAGATCGCTTTGGTTCGATCCCTGACTGATCGGAAAAAAAAAATTATGAAAATTAACATTAAAGTGACAGGTTCAAAAAATAAAACAACAAAATTAGAAATAAAAAATTTATTGCATAATTTCTACTCTGCTACAGGAAAACTTGTGAAAGATAGCAATCTAAAAAACATTTTGTTCTGAATTGGTTTGAACTTTCTGATTCTCACCTCCAAACGGTTTACTGAAGACAGAGACCAGCCAGATTCTTTACTGACATAGTATTTCTCTTTCTGACAGAGTTTCTCGGTACCGTGTTTAACTGACTGCTTTACTTCATCAGAGGTGTAAATTGTAGCATCCGATGTATTAAGGGCGTATCTTCTCTTAATCATAGAACGGATACGGTTAACCATTTAAACAGTCCAGCGCAAGTTATATTTTAAAGGTCCGTACGTAACTACTTCATCAATAAGCTGATTGATAATGTTCTGCTTGATATCGTCAAGAAAAGAACAAATGTGTTTCCCACTTACTAAACGTATTTAGATAATTGTATCCACGAATCAGTCAGTTAAAGCCAATGCAGAACTAAATGTTTATTATATTGCTGTCTTTCACAACTTTCCCTGTAGTAGAGTGGAAATTTCTTGTTTTATTTCTCGAACCTGTCACTTTAATAGTAATTTGAAGTAAATTTGTTGTCAGTCTGGAATCGAAACAAGGCGAACGAATCAATCATTATTTTAATCAGTGAATGTTTTGATGAATTATGGAATTTTTTTCTAATTCTTGGGTAAAAAATTACAGTTTTATAATATGGCTGACATGCAGTAATAAATAAATACTGCACTCTAGTGAGTAAAAAAAAACTTATATGGCAGTAGCGGCCTCCAGCCGACTGAAACAATATGTCGGCAGCGGTCCAGAAGCCCACAAACAAGACAGTTACAATGACGTCATACTGACTGACGTAATAGGCCTATATGCCATGGTATTAGAGGTGGGAGGTCATTCTGTCAGTGGCTTCCTTACAGGAAGGATCTGCCTCCATTTTTATTTTATCCTTACCGGATTCTAACCAAGAATCTTTCCATAATTTTAAATTAAAATTTTATAAATTAATATTTTATTAATTTTTCAATTTTTTCCGTTAAAATTGGATAATATTACAAAATTTTAAGTTGACAGAAAATTTAAAAAATGGCGTAATATCTAAAATTATATTTATTACAATTTTCATAAATTAAAAAAATTCTATTTTTTTCTGAAGACAATTATAAATGTTCAAGATGAAGGCAGTAACGAAAAGTGCAAAGGTGACGGTTGAGATCAATGTCCAGGTCAAAGCTACCCACCAGAGGCTTATTGGTGGCTTTTAAATGGGGAATATAAGCCTCAATGGGGATATTTCAAGCCTCTGGCATTTTTTGAGGACTAAAATGGGAAATTCTCCCTCAAAATGAGACTTTTCCCCTTAAAAGGAGGAAATTTTATTTGTCCAAATTTTTTAGTTTATTTTCGGCCGAAAACAAATAACTGGAAATTTGGGCGAGTTTTGACTAATTTTTGGTATATTTTGAGTCTTTTTTTTTTCTAGCAATTTTTGATACATTTTGAAGGTAAAGATTAAAATCAGGGTCATACAAGATGGCCGCCGTGACAACACAATCCTAGATAGCACCGACGATCTACAATCCATAACCTAGACCCTGTTTCAGGAGTCCTGTTTATATTTTACTCATAGGCTATGCTGTATCAGCATTTGCCTGACTCTAGGTAGGAGAAACTGTCGAAAACCGACACCAGGGGTGGAACTGGAACTACGCCCTGACCTTCCCGGATGAGAGTCCAGTATCTTACCTTAGCGACATCTCGCTCTGTTCTGAAGACAAAAATTGCTGAAATATGAATCTAAGAGAATCTCTTTATAACGACTTAGTCCAGTATACAGGGTTATTTATATTTTTAATTTTATTGTATATTATTTACGCCGATAGAATAATTGAGACGAGGCTTATAAACTAAACGTAATATTATCTTAGAGTTAAATAGGCTACAAAAATCCATGCCTTGCTAGATATTATGACTTGGCACCCATCTTACCGAAAATGGCTCTTTAATTAACTGCACTACTGAGGTCAGGTATGATGTTCTCTCATAGTGCTTAAATATTCTGTCACAGCTTTCTGGAAGGTCACATCACATTGTAATAAGCTGCACAGAGTTATTTAAACCCAACCACCGAAGACCCAAGATATTTACGAATTAATTCTATGTTAGGGTTAAATACTAACACATTACTGAATATTTGTGCATGGCTAATAATTTCCTAAAGCTCGAAGACCCTAAGTACGACACTAGCTCGCACATCACATACTTCCTCGCCTCTACGCGTAAGGCACCGAACTGACATGCAGACTTCGTGAGGTAACGCTCACTGCCTCTGCCTGTGCCACTTAGTATTAGGCACCATATTTTTTCCTTAAAAAACAATAAAACATTCGTTTATTTAGCAATATACACGCATGAAAAATACATTAAAATTTGAAATGAAAACTAAAACTTTGTAGTGACTGTAAAGGCTGTTAAAAATGGTTCTTAAAGAAACAAAGTTCGTAAATATTTTGAATAAACAAGATGTCCCGTATCAGGAAACCAGTTCAAAGGTACACACAATTTCAAACTGAAGGCAAGCAGAATATTTTAAGTTACTTAAACGTAATAACCCATTAAAAATCGTGAACTAACTCTTTTGTGTTCCAGTGTATGTTATAATGCTCGGAAACAAAGATAAACTATAAATTAAATAATTAAAATACCCATCTGCGTATCGAAAAACCGAGCTCCTTAAAAGTAACCATACAACCAGGCAATGTCTATGTCTAGGTTAAATATGCTGAGTTAAAATGTTGATTTTTTTAGACCGGTTTATTTTAAGTGGTTTAAGCTCTCACGGAGTAAGCAATTATTACAAACTGTTGCCAATGAGATTTATTCGTGGAATGTTTGGAAAAAATGTATAAAATTTTCCTTATGTACACAAATCATAACAACCCACTACACCCGAAAATGTTAAATTTTATTTTGCATGTTAAATTTGAACCGCAGTAAAGTATCTTGTTACATTATAAAATAATTATTTTCCATGTATGAATTATCTTTGGCGAAAAATGTATATTTATGTCTTTATTTGAAAAGTTGTAGATAATAAAATATTAGCTGCAACATGAAAAGAAAAAAATGTTACAGTTATTTGTAGAACCAAACAAATCTTTCTTGTTTTTTATACCAATGTGCAAAAACACAGTTTGCGTGTCGTAACTATCTGTTTCATTACGGAGAATAATTTATCAGACATCAGTGAAAGGGAGAGTGAAAGGTTACGGGAAAACGTTAAATAAAACGTCCTAAATGTTGTGTAACAGGTTGTGAAAATCAAGTGTTCCTTGAGTGCAGCTTGAGGCAGTGGAAGCCAGGCCGGATGGTGCAGTTGTCAGCCCAGCGCTCTAGTCTCGTGACTGCCACGCGCTCTTTAAAATGAAATCCATTATCATATATTCCGTGCCGACTGGCCATGAATATTCATCCTGATGAGCGGAGGGGGGCACTCCCGGTAGCAGCTGGGGATTCTGCCCCCCCCCCCCCCCTCCACACAAACTCCCTCCTTAAAGACAAGCTAGCACTACACTGGGTTCACGGATGCGAGAGCACTGTTTAAATCAAGGTTAGCGTCTAGCATCTCACGGTTGTGCGAAGACAGACAACAGAGTTGTGGATCCACAGCATTTCTCGCAGCTCGGCTTCCCTCGAATCAAGTAACAGTGTTCAGACTTTCCATTCTGTTTGTGTAGAAGATGAATAAAAGCATGCCAGCATATAAGTAGTTTTCTTTATGATTAAAATGTAATAAATGCTTAACGTAGTTATCTATAGTTTCTCAAGGGGACGGAGGAATAGAAATACATTACCCGTCAATAGTTTAGTACCATAACAAAATTTGTACCAATATGTTCCTGATCTAAAATATTTGGTAACACTTTTTTCCCCACATTGTAGCCATCATTCCACATTTTTATATATTTAAATAAATCTAAATTATTGAAATTAGATTATTCTTTTACAAGTTATGAGATTTTATACGTTTTGTTAAAAAATAAGTTTCGTACTTAACTATGTGGAAAAAATATATAGACAGTAAATTATCTGGCATCTAACTGTTTATACATTTTTTAAAAATTACATATTAATATTTATTTTAAAAAAAGTTATGGAAAAAATTTACGTGCAGTATTTTTTTTACTAATTATATAGTTAACCTTAAAAGAAAAATTTGCCTTAAATGTACCATAATTGAAAAATATAATCATTCCGTAAAAACGAAGATAGTGAGATTGGTCTATTGTCATTCCGGCTCAAGAGAGCGCATCCAACCCCATCTCACTCGTCAGTTTGTATAAAATAATATATATTTTTCAATTTAGACAAATTTAAGGCTGAATTTCAACCAAATTTATTTTAAAATTTTGTAAAAGTTGTATGGAACTATTTACTTCTTTTAATTTTCTTTGCAATACATATTTATAGGTAATTATAATAATATCTACAACATTAAGATACCAGAAAATTTTTTTGTCTACACACAGTAAAATGTACTTACAAAATTTTCCTGTTTTAAACACATAGAATTTCATAACTTGTAAACTAATACAATTATTTAAATAATTTGAACTTATAAATATTTGTGTATATGGTTACAACAGTGTTAAAATATAATACAAAATATATTACCAAATGTTTGAGGACAGGAACGTATTGGTACAAATTTCGTAAACATTGAGAATTACTGTAATAACTAAACATAGCAAACGACGCAATCATAACGCAAGCGTATAAGCGCGCGCTGCGAGACGGCGCAGTCTCAGATAGCGACTGCGCTGCTGAGAAGCTCTGCCGAGCTCAGCCGAGGGCATCGCGGCTGTGTGAGGAGAGAGGTTCAACAGGTATAGAGTGGCCATCATTAGTTCGCAGAGAACATTCTAATGGTCATTTACTCTATCTGCTACTAGCGCTGTTCTTGTTTCGGTGTGCTATGTTGCCTGTTATGCACAAAAGTTTTAAACACAACTTTACAAGTATTTTTGTCAGTCTGCATTTACTGTTATTGTTTAAACTGTCCCGTCGTTGTTAACACACTCTGTTCGTCTGTGCTGCTGTCTTTTTGATGACTTAATTCCTTTCACGGAATCCTTTTGCTGTCTGATATTTATGTTTGAATACCTATGTTCATCTGAGCTGTCGTCGTTTTTTTGTCCATAATATCTGCTTAAGTTCATCGTTGGGTTTATCTGTTTGATATCAGCCTAGTTAGGCTGGTTTTATGTGGGTTTATGTTTATTTCTTATTCTGCATTTATGATTTTTTCCCATGGCAAACAGTGAAAATTGCAAAGGCGTATATCCAAGAAACTGTATTAAATCAAAATTCCCCATTCAATGAATCATTTATAGAAAATAGTAACTGGCAATATCAACTAAACATTTACAATTATGTTATAGACTTCGGGCGATAGGAGAATGAGTGCAATGCTCCGATTGCTCCAACTGCTTCAGTTGGTCCAACTTCTTCAATTGCTCCAACTGGCTAAAATCGCTCTATCTGCTACAATTGCTCCAACAACATTTGCTTCCAACAGATATCAATTGTATTTTTCTCGAACTTGCCCCGATTACTGGAATGACTTTATTATTATTCTCCATTTTGTTGGTCGTTGGTGACAACTGCGGTTGTGCGCCTCTGTTGCAGGGCTTCCCTTCAGGTGGCGCCTGCTGCGCTTGGTGCATGCCGCGAGGCAGTGACTGCATTGTCTCGTACACTGTATGCACGAGGCGAGCCCGCCGTGTTGGTGGGCATGTGACAAATTAATTAAATAATTAATTACTATTTCTCATTGTATTACAATTCTGTAGAAAAATGTGTGTGTAAATAAATATATGTATATGTATACATATGGTACGAATTTTGTATTAAAATACTCGATATTTTAAGGTATTGAAAACTTTAACGGTGTCTAAAAGAACACAGTGCAATGCAAATAGAAGGCCAGTTATAACGCCAAAAGTGAACTCCCTCGGAGGCGTGCAGTAAGCCACTAACAAGACACTACGAATGCTGCAGGTAGAATCTGCAGCCAGCCTCCGAGGGTGCGAAAGGAAGGTGCTCCAAGACACAGACACGCAGCGACTGCTCCTGAGCGCGTAAAAGCCTTCCTGCCTCTTCAAATGACTTTTTACGGCTGTGTTACTGTCGGGACTGCGAGTAACGCTCCCTCATCCTTGTTTGGTCGCGCCACTTCCAGGCTCGGCATACCTCCCCAGAGGGGCGTAGCGCTGCCGTCAGGACTGTGGCCTCTGCTCGCGTCTCCCGCTGCAGCTCTGCGACACTGTCAACGTTTACCTGGCCTCGCATTGAAACACATTTCTGTACGTCTTACTTGTT
This sequence comes from Bacillus rossius redtenbacheri, assembly GCF_032445375.1. Taxonomy (NCBI): domain Eukaryota; kingdom Metazoa; phylum Arthropoda; class Insecta; order Phasmatodea; family Bacillidae; genus Bacillus; species Bacillus rossius. Next base: position 247,519,357 of record NC_086330.1, read on the forward strand.
CCGTGTTTGTTCACTAAGTTGTTACGTGCCAAACGACTCGTATTTCATTGCGATGAAAAAAAGAGGATTGGTAACCTTACTGTAAAGAGATACATGTTACATGTGCCCGCACCATCCCGCATTATAATTTGTGTATAGGTAATTTGTTTTATATTCGTGACCATATAAATGGGTAAACCACTCGACATTGACTGGGTAATGCTACAAGCTAATTAAAGAACATTTCCTACTGAATTGAGCACCTTAAATGCTGGAAGACTCATGTAGACAAAGCACATCCACCATTGCTTTCAATACTAAGAAAATGTTTCAATTTTTTATACAAACCGGATTACAGTATTTAACGAAATTCCCTAAAATTACGAATTTAAAGGAAAGGAACCAATAATTGTCCAGTTCTTTGAACCCAGTAGCTCTCTTTTAATTCAAAACAATTATTTTATAAAAACCACTCTCAAATAATGTATCATGCTTTTTGCTACATGTTATTTTAAGCTACCATAACACCGCACTAACATATTCAATTGATATACTTTTACGTTCTATACAGATTAGACATAATCATAGACTACATTTTCTTTTGTAACCCGGCGCACTTAGCCCCGAGGCCCTGCCCCCCCCCTCCCCACTGCCCCCACGGGCGTGGATACGGATACGCCGTAAAAGCGAATTGGCAAAGGCGTTAGAGCCCCGGCTATGACCAGAGGCTGAGACTACCCATTCCAGTTTATTTACCACCCTGTTGCCCTAGCTCACCCAGCGAACTAGACAGTTGGCTATGTCCTTAGCCCTGTAGACTTCGTCAGAACTTCTGGCGCCCACCCCGATATCCCTCATCACACTGGGACCCCTCAGTCACCCAGGGAACCCTTTGAGTCTGCTCCAAGCGATAGGAGCATTGACCCACCCATTGTGATCCTGGGCCGACAGAGGCAACCTCAGCAAGGATATTCATTCACACAATGATCACCCCGCACTCCTACCAACTTGGGTGACGTATAGGGCTAACCACTGGTGCCCTTACCAGAGCTGGCTGGAGGACCTCGAAGTTTTCTCGGTCTCTCCCCCGACCCCTGTACCTGAGCCCAGGGGTTTGCAGCCGTCTGGGGGCTGGCCGTCCCTGGCATCGCCAGCGGCGCACAAAGACTTCAATCCATCCACCTTTGTTCATCACATTGAACCAGGCCGTTAGAATTCGTCACCAGGGCTCAGTAGTCGAACCCCCCAGAAAGGTTTCAGTCGCCCGCAGGTGCTGTTGCCAGCAGATTCAGCCCCTCCACCATTTCTGGTACCCCGCCAGACAAGCTTGAGGATGCCTGAGGCAGGGATACTCCCGACAGAGTCCTCTTTTGCTGATCTTCCGATCAGCCGGCGGTGCCACGAGGAGTCGGAGGATTGCCACGAGTGTGGAGAGGCTGTGTATTCGCAACCACGCACCCTCTCCGTGGGCCTGTTGGATCGTGTCTCGGGTCACTAGAACCAGCCACGGCTCCGACGCCTCAGGTGACAGTCATTTCCCCGCAGGGTCGGGCCCACTCCCGACTCTTGCGTTCTACAGGCGATTAAAACCACTAACAGGTTTTCCAGTAAAATTCTGGGTAGGCTGTATTTTGGACTACAGCCGCCGGGGGTTGGTTTCCTGAATTTCAATATCCCTGAAAGGGAATGTTGTGTATGAAATAAATAAAATAATTTAACAAACATGATGTTGCTTTATTTTTTAACGTGAATTTTATGAACGTCTTTCTTGACGGTCGGCCGGCCACGCCAGAAAAATCACGATGCCAAACCGCGACAAACTCGGCCCATCGTTCACAACCACTGGCTCAGCTGACTCCATATCTACAGAATCATCAGATAGCCTATCCACGTTCATTACAAGATTTCTGCATTCCCCGTCGCTACCTCGTTCACGAGCTCGTTTTGCTCCACTGGCTCAATTCTCTCGGCTGCGTTTTGCCTCATTCGATACCTATGACACTTCTCTGCATTTGTAATTGCTTCTGCTTGGGCGATTTCTCTTGTTTTCTTTCTTTTCTCCAACATAACATTTTTATCTTAGGAATTTTGCGATTAATGGCTACCAAACCAAATTAGCTATTTTATAGCTATTCCACTCAACTGGCATTACTCAGTGCTCACTCACGAGCAACTTAAAAGTTTGAATCACGCAAATCGGTATATTACTTTCGGAGCTACAGCTCTCACTGACTTCAATTCGACGGTCCACACCAACGCTCATTACGTCATCACTGCTAATTTAAATCAGGTGAGTCATGAGTAACGACCACGAGCTGTCTGCTCTACAAATATATATTTACTTCAACTCTGCAGCTTTCATAGTTTAGAGTTTTAAGTGGTGTCGAATCCTCAGCCGAAGTGACACCCAACCCGAGATTAAAGACATTCATGTTCCTGATGGAAATTCATGTCATAATTTACTTGTGTATGAGTGTCTGTGTGGTGTGTCCTTGTGCAACTCTATCTCACACCGAGCTGTGTTTCTACTTTCCAGCACTTGCCTGAATCAGCACTTACCAACTGTGCTTCTCAGTTCATTATCGAGGGATATTTCAGAAAGCATATTTCAAAGTGAAATGCCAATTGCATTTAATTGCTTCCGGTTCAGGCCCGTACTTGAAGGGAATGAATTGCCAACCCTTGAAGTTTCCCCGATGACTCGTCGAAGATACGAGTCAGGCAGGCCAGCAGCGAGCAAGGCTCGCACACTAGGTGCTTGTTAGCAAGTATGCGCACTTCAGCCTTGAGCACGCCTTAGTCTGTCTCACGAACAGAGCAATTGGCACTCACTGTTGCCAAATGAATACTACCAAGCTTGTTAACAGTAAAAAAACTTACTTTGTATATGATCTGATATTTATAAGTTTTAATATTTTTTCAATTGTACTATTTTATAATATTTATAAGACCATACATATAGTATTTTTAGTATTATTACAGTTGTAAACATTACAAAACATTAAAATAACAATAATTTGAATTACCTACTATGGTTAAACCGAGACAAACATTTTAAATTTAAAATGATAATAAAAATTTATCGCAATAACTGTTGACACCAAGTTAGCGTCTTTCAGTTACTGTTTCTTGAAAGTAAAAATTAAATATTATCGATGATTATCTAATTGAAATGAAACAAACATACGTAATTATGGAACTCTCAACTAAAGTTTTCTTTTAAGTATTTTTTGTACTTTTTTAATTTTTTTTCTTTAAACAATAATAGTAAATGCAGACTGACAAAAAACTTGTTAACGCAGAAAATATACGAATACAACGACGAAGATGAACAGATATTGTGGACAACACAACGACGACAAAAACCGACAAACACAGTAGGTTTCCTATGACAAGTTCTGATTCATCAGTCTATTTATGCCTGATGACGAGAACAGAGCGCAACTGTTGCGTGTCGGTGTTGCCGTCGTGTTGTCCGTAATGCCTGTTTAGGTTCGTCGTTGGGTTGATCTGTTTGACGTTTATTTAACAGTTTGCATTTGTGGATGTTGGCCGCGACGAGCCCTGAGAAGCGCAGTGTCGGGCAGGAAGAGCGCGACTGCCACGCAGTCTCGGGGGCCGGCTGACGCGGGGATCACGAGGGGCGCGGCCTTGGCGGGAACAGCCGCGAGCGGCGCGCGTCTCCGCTGATTGGCTGCCCCGCCCTGTGGTCGCTTCGCGGCGCGCGGCCCGCGTGACCCCCGACCCGCCTGTGTTCGAGTCGCTGGCCGGCGGTGCAGTGCAGGACAGTCGCCAGCCGTTTCAGCACACACGCAGTTGGCTGGGTACAGATGCAATAAGCTTTAGTTGTTGTACAAATATTTGTTAAAATGTTGAGCGAAGGGACGACTCTCTAATTACATATATGTGTATATTATTTATATAAATTAATTTCCTGCTGGCCTACTTTAAGTCAGAAATCAAAACAAGCAGTTTCTGTTACGATACATAGAAATAAAGTGAAAAAGGATAAAATCACAACTATTTAAAAAGTATAAGTTATTTTTTTTTTTTTTTACTTTTTAAGCCGTTGGTTGGGAGAAAGAATAAAATCAAACTTTAAAATTTAAAACGATAGAAACTACATTAACTGTGCTGGAATGGAAAAGAAAACCATACAGTTTATTACTCTATACTGACTTGACAAGTAAGTGTTTTTTTTTTTTCGAAAAAAAGAAGAAGAAAAGATTGTCAGAGCAACTCCCAGAGACGTGAGGTAAAAAGAAAATTATATGACACTACGTCAGCTGTGGACTGCATACCACAAAACACGTATGCTATTAGAACTCAAACCGCGACGTGCGTCACGCGCTAGCTATGTCACTCGCGCAGTCGGGCCGACGCGCCGGAAGGCAGTGCTCTGTGAGGACGAGCAGGGATCAACTCCGAGGGCTGACACTGGAGCTGGCAATAAGCCTGAAGTGTAGCCGGCACCACCACACATCAGCTCATTAATCACCCGAGTGTGGCGGGTTGCCTGCTGCGAGGCGCGAAGGACAGTTCTTACACCAACCATTCGTTTCAGTTGAACTGCGAAGCTACAGCCATGAACCCGACTCCACTCTGAATTAACTCTCAGAACAAGTTTGCTACTTCAGAACGTATTCTCGCAAAACTTCGTCCTCCATTTGAAATTTTCGTTTAGGAACGCGTGTATCAGATTTTAATGATTTTAATTTCCAGATATGCTGTAAAATAAAGCCTTAAAATTTAGTATGGAATCAAAATGTAAACTTGGTTAATACAGAAATAAAAAAAACTCGTATTCAGAGCTTTATCAGTTTGCAATCGTCACATGGTGCGACTTCTAAAAAATAATTTTACAAAGTTGTTTCAGTTGTGATGGCCTAGACCCAAAAAAATATTGTCAACTCAAACTTTATATACGATTACTAAGTATAATCTTTGTGGGGAAAAAATGCTGGGTTCGTAAATTAATGGCCCAATTAAAGATTATATTGCACAGTTTTATTGACTGCTAATATTTACAACACTAATACATAATCTTACTTAAAATGCCTACTGATAAATTACTCGCACTCAGTATCTCAAGTCCTTACACGCCGCACCCCTCACGCAACTACCGCCGCAGAACTTCTCGTCGCACTCCGTCGCCGCCGTCGCACTTCCCTTCGCCGAGTGCCCGCTCGACGCTACGCTCGGGACTCTCGCCGCACCCGCGGCACTCTCGCCACCCAACTATCGCCGTAAAACTCTCTCGCCCCAAAAAAACTGTCACGGAGGCCGGCGTACAGGCTTATATAGAGCCTCGCGCCCTTCCAGAAGTCACGAGCGTGGCTGATGCCAGTCGCGTCATCCCGCGCCGACCCGACGCCCGAAGTGTCGAGAAGGGCATCGGCAGCTCACGCGATGGCCCACGGGATTTCCAATTGCTGCCAGGTGCCAGGTAACGGCGCCGAGGAAGGGCGCCGCACGTGGATCAGGAGGGGTTAGGGGATGGGGTAGCGACCACCCTTGTTATACGGCCAGGCGCGTGTGGCATGTCTCACGTCAGCAGCTGCCACGTGACGTCAGTGGCCGTGCGGGGCCACCAGCCAGCTCCGAACCTGGCGTGCGCCGAGGCCCTGCTAGCATTCGCAACAATAAATATGTTCCAATTTTGCATAAATAACTTTTCAGACTGTAACATAAAATCATGATTTGGAAAATCTCAGTAAATTTAGTTAATGGGTATGATTAGCTCAGAGTTTTGAAAAAATAAAAAATAAAAAATGTAGGAACTCTAATAATGAATAATTTTGGATATGTTTAAAGTTTTACCTCCTTAGAGTAATACAAAAAACCTTTTGTTTGAAAGATTTTTTTTTTGCTCAAGGGGTGGGAAAAAATTACTAAAACATTACTTATAACACTCTCAAAAAGCATTACACAAAAAATCTCTTTCAGCACAGCCTAAAGGCGTAAGTAGAATTCGAAGTACCTTTGTTCGCCAATATTAAAAAAAAAAAAATATCGATTTAACATTTTCCCATATTCCATACAGCGAAAATATTTTGAATGATTTTAACTTAATGCATCCAGCATTGAATATCTTAACGAATTTTATATTATGCCTACTAAGGTAGTTAAAGAATTATTTTTGATATTAAAACACTATGTTTCATCCATTGCACTAATACGTGGTCGTATAAATTATTTTTGTACAAAGATTTAAGGTCATATTAAGATAGTTATTAATAAATACCGACGGATTTAACTGTAGAAAAATTTGAATTTTCATTTAAATTTCAACTCCGGTTTTTACGGTAATAGTTCGTTTCATCAAAAATTGTTTGAGCCAAAGGTTTTAAATAAAGTTTAGGTGTTTTACAATAAATAGTAATGGATTCGATAGTACATCTATTAAAAAAAGTAATGACATTTTTTTTTCTTTCTACCCTTGTTATTTCCACCACTTGCAGTAATGTTATGATTTATCAAAATTGTTTCAGACAAAAAATTTTTGGTAAAAATTATAAGATTAACTAACAAATGAATCGGATTTTCTAGTGTACCTACTAAGGAAATCATAATTTCTTTTTAAATTCTACCCCTCGCTTTTTCAACCCTTTGCAGCAATGTCTCGTCTAATCAAAAATTGTTTCAGAAAAACGTTTTAGATCAAAATTATTATGTTTACAAATTATCCGAATGAATTCGATGTTTTGCCTACAAAGAGAGTTATGATTTTTTTTTTTGCACTCCAACCCTTGTTTATCAACCCCTTGCAGTAATGGCTGGTCGTATAAATATTATTTCAGGCGAATTTTGTAGATAATACTCTAAGGTTTTACAATAAAACAGAACGAATTTAACAGGGTATATGGTATGTAAATTATGATTTTCTTTTAATTCTACCCCTTTATTTTTTAACGCCCTTAAACAATGGGTTGTCTTATAAAAAATTGCATCAGGCCTACGTTTGAGATAAAAATTACAAGATTTACAAACAATTTGAACTGATTTGATAATGTAGGTTCTAAGGAGTCAAGAATTTATTTTTTAAATTTTAACTCTTTTTTTTCCAACCCTTTGCAGCAATGGTTCGTTTAATCAATAATAGTTTCAGACCAAACTTTTAGATAACAACAATTAGATTAATACATATTTGTACGAATTCAATTTTGTGCCTACGAAGGGTGGTATAATTTTTTATCCTCCAATTTTTTATCCTTATCTTGTATTTTCAATCCCTTGCAGTTATGATTGGTGTATCAAAACCTTATTAGACCAAAGATTTTGGTATTACTGCTACGAGTTATAATACGTTCAAACGGATGTGATTTTTCCGTATTATGGGAGTTACAGCGATTTTTCTGTTTTTCAATAAACCTTACCCATTTATACCCCTTTGGTCGGATATTGCCCATTAACGAACTCAATCGAGATTTCCCACTAGGTGATTTTATGTATCTGTTTGGAAGTGTTTTGTGAAAAATTGCGACATTTATCGTTCGTATCCACGAAATTGTGATATATATACACATACATATATATACACACTTACACACAAAATTTTGAGTCGACTATGGTATTGGGGTCTATGGACCATGAAACGAAAAACTATATAAAAATTTTCCGAAAGTTGCACCATGTTAACGGCTACAATAGTAGCATTTCTTTGAAATCTACATTAAATGTGTGTGTGCGTGGTATCCACGCTCGACGAAAGTGAAACTTCTTTCTTATTATATCATTAAGTATAGTACACACAACTCTGTTTGGCTGAGGTTGCAGATCAAAAAATAAAATATATGCAAGAATGCAAGCGCTAAATTTTGATATTATTGCGCAAGTATGCAAGTGCAAAAGTATTCAAGTTTGTAAGTATGCAAGTGTGCAATTGTGCCTGTATTTAAGTATGCATGTGTGTAAGTATAAAAAAATGCAATTATGCAAGTTTGCAAGTATTGAGTTTGCAAGTATTGAGTTTGCAAGTATGCAAGTGTGCAAACATGCAAATGTACAAGTATGCAGCGTCATTTCAACCTCCCTCCTGCTGTCTCATTCTCTTCCGGTTCCCCCACCACGTATCTAATTATTCCCCTTATGCGATCGGAATTTTCGTAACGCAAGAAAATTGTAGCCACCTCAGCAAAAAAAAAAAAGTTTCACTTCAAAACGTTCAAAGTTATTGTAAAGAATCTAAATGTACTCAAAAACTTTCCTCTGGATTTTTTCCCTGATGTGTAAACATCTTAGCTTTTAATAAATATACTTTATTAGCCAGGGAAATTGTGTTGAAACAAGCATGACTTCCAAGATATTTGACATATGTTGATTCTATAAAGCATTAAAATCCCGGCGCTTTCTTTTAGAATGTTACAAACTAAAAGTTGCTATCAAATAAATACATTAAAACAATATTAACTTGAAAGATTTTAAAACACCTATAATAATAAGTATACGTATATTTGTGTTTGCTTAAACGACAGAAATCAGCCTTATATACTTACTACAAACAATCACCTTACTGAGCTGATTCAAATTATTAGATTGTTATTAAAAAAAAGTAAAACATTTCCAGCTGACGAGATTTGAACCTTGGTCCTTGAGGTTATTAGGTGCGCACTTTAGCGCTGTACAACTAAACCTCTAATGAACTAAATCTCTTATGAAGTTTTAAGGACTGTATGTATTATACTGACCCTTCAATGTTTACGAACGTGACTACATATGAGTTTATGTTGCTACACGTGGGTTCGCCATCTTTGTGACACATTTACAATCATCTATTTCCGTTCCATTTACACGAAATTACTCATAGCAAATGCCGTATACCGAAAGCTAAGATGTTTACACATTAAAAAAATATATAAAATGGTATTATTGTGACTGATGATTGTAGTTCCACATAAGGCCACATGATGTATTTGCAACATGTAAAAGGACGGTCTCAGTAAGTGCCGGGCATGCAGCTGACTGCGCCAGTGGCGCTGCCCGCGGCGAGAGCAGGCGAGGGAGGAGCGCCAGAACCTGTTCCACCGGCCCGGCCTTCCCCCCCCCCTCCCCCATCAACGAGGACTGTTGTTTCCTGCCGGCGGGCGGTCCCGGGCCGCCGCAGGGCTGCCAACCGCCCAGCCGCGCCGCTCTCCCGAAACCTGCTCGGTCAGTCCCGACTCGGGGGCACGCGGAATACGATCACTAAAAAACTGTCCGGTTGAGAAATGCCAACATCAACAATCAATATTTAAATATAAGGAAAATACATAATTTTCTTAAACATAATAACAACTAAAATAAACGTAATTTTAAAAACATTATTTGTTCATAATTTATGGAATGGTGATTAACGGATTGGTGTATTGAGTGTGATGGCAAACTATTATACCTTGGAATAATTTTCGTTTATGTTGGATTATTTTGGTAGCAATGAAAAGAGAATGGCTGTTAAAACCAAATCGTTTGTATGTTTGCATAACAAAAATATTAATTCTGTTCAAAGTTAATTTTTAGCAGACGTGTCTACGTGTTTTTTTCTTTTGCAATATAAACATGGGGTGGGGGGGGGGGGGCAATGATTTACAAACTTATACTTCGTGACCATGCATTTTTTTTAATGTTTGAAACAAACGATGAAGTATTTTAACATAATGTTTTTGTTGTTCCTTTTTACAAAATAAATTATCTTGAACATAATATTGTTAATATTCCCAGCAACAAAGAACCACAAAAAATATTATGGTGGCCAGCATTTACTTTTGAAAAGTTAACTACTTTTAGGTTGTTAGGTTGACTCTAAATACCGCTCAGTTCCCGGATTTCCAAAGAAATAAGAGCTTTAGTATTTATCATAGAGTTGCCACTCTTTCTTTATCTTGCTTTGTGCGTTTCTTTGGCATTCGGAAACCTATTCACGAGTACTTCAACCTGTTAGAAGTAAGGATCTGGCTGAATCGATATTTTACGATATCATCTCAGGTTTTACTCTGCATGATCTACTTGTAAGATGAGTAAAGCATGCAAGCACAAAAGTGCAGGAGTAAACGTTTTAGGTATTTTTACTCTTGGATCGCGTTTATTTCTTAGTGATTATAAGTATTTTTTGTTTCAGTTTTCATCTAAATGAGACAAAACAAACATTGTTTAGTTTGGTTTAAAAAAAATTTCTTCAACTATTTACCAAGCGATCAACGTCCAAAGAGAACATTGCAGGGCAAACGAGCTGGGAGAAAAGTGTAACAAAATGAACGGCAGTCAACTCTGTGTGACTATAAAGTGTGGGTTTGTTCCGTACGCGCCTCACTACACAGGAGCTACCAGCTTCGCTCCATCCGCCGGCCACCACACAATATGAGTGAAGGTAGACAAACTGTTGTCTTCTGCGCATCACTCCGTCACTGTCTACGAGGGGCTTCGTTGGTCCTTCAGAGAGGAGTGATTACTCCCCTCCCACCGCCACCGGGGCGCTTCGCTGGGTAAACACTCAACACTATCTCGCCAGTGGAAAGCATGGCAGACGTCGCCGTGGTTGGTGGGTCTTCTCAGGGCTTCTCCTGTTTCCTGCAGTCATTGAGTCCGTCCATGATTCATCAGCATCATAGTCTCTCTGACCTGGATGTTGACGAGACGTTCTGCTCAATCCTATTTCACTCCATTCCCCTTTCGTCAGAATTTAAATTAACTGTCAATATCAGTCGATGTAAAAATATGACGTGCACGTTTGAAAACATATGGGACCACTACAGACGTAGGTTTGTATTACGATGGAGTTTTTTTTAATTACCGCTCATGCATTGAAACTGTCACGAGACTAGAAAATCAACAACGAGACAACTGCGTCTGCCACGACACAAGTTACTGGGAACAAGCCGGGTAATCTGGGGCAACGCATGTCTTACTGCGCAGCTTGTGTGCTGTTTATCTCCATCGTTAGTGACGGGTAATTGGGCGTCTGCAGCGGGCGGCCTTCCTTTGTTCCCGCAGTCCTCGGGGCCGTGCGCGAACCCACTTGGGGCTGTAAGGGCCACTTCTGCACGCACAGCCGGTGCCCCTGCGCCCTTACACGCAGGGCATGGGGAGAGGGGCACTTGGAGCGGCATTTCTTTTAATTGCACGAAACAAATAACTAACGTTTGCACTCTGCCTGTAATTGTTTAATGTTCGAAATTACGCTTCAATAATAATAAAAAATGTGTACGAGTATTTCAATACTCACCAGTGATGTGTAACATCTAACCTCGGTAAAGAGCAAATTCATGTGTTATCATGTTTCAAATACGAAACTCGGATACTAAATTTAACGTCAAATTCTATAAAATAATGCCGAGCGTAATAAATATACGAAAGTTGTGTATTCAACTAGATTTCTTGACGCGAAGCTCACGTAATTTCCGCACCCGCCTATTCAATACGCTGTCGGAGCAGCTACGTCAACTAACGAATCATTCGATTTACGCATAAAAACGTCAAATAAATTATAAAAGCAAAAACAAGTTTGAAGATTTGGACCTGATTTCGACACGAAATTTTATTATAATTCTGCCCATCTTGTTAAAATTCATTAAACAGTGAAAACTATTACGTTTCCTTTGTCTCTACGAAATTTGGTTACAGCCATCCAAGATAAATAGCAGCTTCGTGGTTACACATCCGTTCCATGCCACTTCCTTTCCATTCACGAAATTACCCTACCAAATGCCGTATACCGAGAACTAAGATGCTTACACATCATAAAACCTCTTTAAAATTAACTCAGGTACACTTCAAAGAGAGTTCATGTAACTCACACGCGTATAGGTAAGTGTAAACATATAAAATGAGAGCGAACATGCTTTTCAAATGTAACCAACTTGACATTACAAGAGGAACACGGTACTCGCTTTGCTTGTCGACAGCCGCTGCAGCTGCAGGCGGCCTCGTGTCTAGCGTGACGAGATGTGAGGACTGCACATCAACCACAGCAACCTCGTAGTCCCCGACATCTCGCTGACAACTAGAATTTCTCACACGCCACGTTCACAGGCATCAACGTGATGTCTTAAACCACGCGCAAGGAAGACTAGCGATAACTTAGGTAGATTAAATTAAGTTCTATGTGTGGCCTATATATACATAAAGTTATGAAAAATATTTCAACGCAAATTACCAAAAAAATATTTTAAAAATTATTTTATTTTTATTTTGCGTTTTAGTGGTGTACTTTACGTTTAAGGAGACTTCGCTCTTTTTATTTTACTGTGCTTCATTTTGCCGCATTCTGATTGTAAACAGTTTGCAACCTAAATGTGTACTGGTCAACATACAATGTCTTGCCTTACCTGGGAATATTTCCCAGAATCCCTCGTTACGGAGGTCAGCGCGAGGCCGTAGAGCTGAAGCGAACACTAGCGGACGTAATTTGGGAATCGTGTTCATTCAGTAAACGTGCTGGCATGTGTTCTCAGCAACAGCATTGTGCACATGACAACGTCGGAGCACGAGAAGTTGAGAGTGGTGAGCGATTATTTGGACAACATTTTGTTCTAATTCAACACAAGTCTCATATTATTTGTTTTTACTCATGGGCAAGACGAATATGTCATTCAGACAACCACTCACGACATACCTTAAGTGGGTAGTCTGGGAACAGTGAGCCGAGAGCTTTTTGAAAAGTCGCCTGACAGATCGGCTTGTCGAGTTGCGGTGGCAGCGGCAATCAACTTGTCGTAGACATTACCGGCCTAACCATTGTAACGCATAGCTTCAATGGTGTCCGTATATTTATTTGCGAGTTGGATGTTTTCACTGTCGGAATGTGAATTACTTCGAACAGTCCTTTACGTTTAAAAACTGTGTGATTGTTGCCACCGTCACGTAACTTTCTCTTACCCCTTAACTTTGTCATTCCACCACCCACAACGCTTCTGCAGTAGGCCTCTATTGCGCCCGTAGTTATACAACCAGCGAAGCTTTGCCCGGACTATCACATAAGTCTAGGGCGTTTGACCGTCACGTCGCCGGGAATCCGCACCACGTGGAAGCCGAGCCTGTTTCAGAACGTTCTAGTCACCGAAGTTTGTTGAGACCAGGAAAAGAGAAAGCAAAAGAGAAGCAGCCCGACCAAGACCGAAGCACCGCCTCTCTTCGCCACTCGCCGTCGTCGCCTAAGTCACGCTGCCCCCGGCCGCCGGCAGGTACCCACACGGACTTTGTCGTCAAGATTGGAAAGCCCCAGAGATCCTCACGTATTTCAGTCAATGAGTCGTCTCAGCCGTTGGACATCTAGAGTATTGCCTTAAGAGTAGCCGAGTGGGACTCGCTCAACGAGTGACTTCTCGAACTCGTTCAGCGAGCAGCAGTGGTTGTTGACTTGAGGATACGGGCAATCAACTCTGGTCAAGCGTGACGGCAATGGTGAGGCAGGTGATGTACCCCATAGTAGCATGTGGTTCGGTCGACTCTGAATGTTAGTCGGCGACAAACTCATGAACGATAACATTCGTCTTCGACATTTCCCATCATCAAATTATCTCACACGAGAAACGACACAATCAAAGGTGACTGTTTCCCACGCAGTATAACCGCCACAGTTGAGCTGAACGAGTCTGCTGATCTCGAGTGTTGGTTGACGAGCGAGCTGGCGAGTGATAGAACGAGTTTGGGCTGACGAGTCACGGACTGCTGGGTCCGCTACGTCAGTAGGCCGAGTCGACAGGGCGAGTTACCTGCTTGCTTGGGAAGCCGCGAGCCGGATGGATTAGGAAGACGGATAAATATGCGAAGGCGATGAATTTCACACATAGGAACTGGTCACGTTTGACTCTGATATAATTTCTTGTTTATTAAAGCTTGGTACACTGGTGCAAGTTAAATATCATGAGAGGCGTTATCTATTGTCAGTATTCTATGGATGACTCTTTACTGAAACATGTTCTCCCTTCTGGTATGAATTTTAAGAATAAAGCTGGAGCCAATTGCCATCTGCTTTCTTTTCGTTGGGCTTTTAATTTTGTTACAAGCTTTGTGCTTTCTTTTTAAGGAGAGAGTTGATTAATGTTTATTATTGTTACTATATGTTATATTTATGTGATGGCTCAATTGTTACTATGTCAAGCCCTTAACAGTTTTTAACGCAATATTTGTGATAATCTTTGGCAAAAAATAATTGTAACAATTTGTCTGTTCACGGTGGAAACTAGCGCAAATGATGAAGCTCAATATAAAATATTCCCAGCAGTATTAAATATTTAAAGGATAACTGTAATTATATTGGCTTTTTTGTAATTTAGCGAATAAACTGTTAGCTAATCGTAACCCTTTTTATTATTAAAGACAATTATTGCACTCCCTAACCGGTGTTTAAGAACTGGTTTCTTACCACGTTACTTACCTACATATCTATCCACCTTCTCTCCACAGGAACTGAGTTAGAACCTATTTTTAAAATGAACTATTGAATGAGTTCCCAGTGATAAAACTCCTTTCCAATTGAAATCAAATGTTCATATCTTAATGCAAACCGCAGAAATAAGTAATTACTTAAAAAATATATTGTCAGAAATACGTTCAGCAGAATCAGCAATAGAACGCCGATGGACTCACTTCACAGGTAGAAGAAAACGTACGCAATAAAACTTGCATCACGTAACACCTACCTTCAGAACGACCTATTAGTGGCCCCATTAGGATTACTAAATATTCATGCGCGCGGCCATTAAAGATGCATGTCAGTTAGACGGAACGGTAAGATAACACGGCAATCAAGAGCTTTTTAAAGGTTTTTAAAGCTAAAGAAATGTTCCATATAACGTATTTAATGATCATTTTCACGGCATATATTTCCCCCTGTAACCAATTTTCTTTCACAACTAATTTTTACTTAAAGGTTAAATAAACTAAGTATCTCAGTATGGCAGCAAAAATAAAAATAATAATATGTTAATAACAAACGTTGATGAGTTCATGCAATGTAGCGTTATTAATCGCCTCAGTCTGTGGAGCATACATTCTATTAGAGGCTGTTTGTGATGAATGGCACCTTGCGTCATTCTTAATGCAGTCTGAAACCTGATAGCGAAATTTGTCTTAAGATCTACACGATGATGGTGTTCCTCGAGACGCAAGTGAAAGTTAAATACATCGATGAGGGCGAGACACATCTATCAAAGAATGTAAGCCTGAAAAAGGACTGTAATTAATAAAGACGTTATTATTACCAAGAGCGTGGAAGAGTTATTGCACTGGACTTAGAGATCCAGTGGAAGAGATATGGAGACTAAGAACTCGTCCTGTGTATTTTTAGTTTTACTTGTACGTGGGGAAATGTTACAAAATGTGTTATGACATTACGTGAACAAAAATACAAATTTAGAATCAGATTGATTTAAAGTCTCTAGATTCTGTGCTTTATTTAGAACAAGTAAATGTTACAACCTTCTTAACTGAACTGTGCAGATGTAACTATATTTTGTATGTTCTTACACAGCAGAAAATAAAATTTGCAACTTTTACTAGTAGAAATATATACATATATTTATATTTTTTGTTAAGTGTGCTATTTAAACCTACAATTAATTTGTAATTTTCATTGTCTTAAATAAAAAATAAAAAACTTTTAGCATATCATTAACGACATGTTGCTAACGAACTAAAATTACTTCTAAGAGAAAAAATCTGCAAATGACTTTAACTAACTCATTTCACTATCCAGACTTATGTTTACTAAACGGTAGTGGTTCACATAAAACATCCATGATCACCTAATTGGACGATTAAGTGGTTCGAAATCCATCACTGTGAACTTGCAAATATCGTTATCTCCACCCATTCTCTGTACTATCGCATGTCATTGCTGGAGACTTTATATTTCAAGTCTTCCTTTGCACGGGACTCAACTACAAACCAATGGTTCAGGCAATTATAACAGTGAATAACGTACCCGCTTTGGATGAGCGTGACGTACTATCTATACCTGGGGAAAAAAAACAGGAAAAAAAATATTAAAAATCAGTGGAATTTTATTGAAGAACCCCGTTAAAACTGCTGCAGATAAATATATAATAACCAGTTTCAATAAGTTCAACTGTAATATCACTGAGTCACACGATGCTGCAGACTATAAGCCATAGCCGTCGGCGAGGTCACCCGCATACCTGTCTTCAGCAGCGGGGAGGCATGGTGAGCATACCACACAACCACACAACCACACAACCACACTGCCAACCCCGCGGGGGCAGTGACCTCTAGGACATTCTCCACAGTCCTCTGCATGCATCGGCAACTGGTCAACTGTTCTCTGGCTGCTCGCTTCAGAGAAGTAGAGATGTGTTCGTGATCTGATACATAACCGTCGGACGACCAAAGAAGCAGTACGTATAATTATTTATATTTTAGCCTAGCACAAAATGAAACCTAAAATATGTTCAAGCCTTAGCTAAAGTGGGCATTCCAGCTAATCAAAACGCTCTTAATTTATTCAGGAAATACATATATTTTAGAATAGCAAAAAAAATTAACTCAGACTTAGCATGAGATACACATACTACAATTAAGATGTTTTGAACACACGCCATTGCTGACTGCACTATATGTCATAAGAAACCTTATTAATAAAAAAAGATAAATATGCAAAGAAACAAAGGAGAACCAAAATCAGGCGTTGTCAAAAATTTCAAACATAGACAGCATAGACTAGGCTTCCTAAGCCAACAGTTGTGCGACAAGACAGATATTCTGGACGCCACAATGACGAAAGCACAGAAGAACACAGTAGGCTTGCTGCGACAAAGTAGTGCAATGTTTCGGGAACTGATATCTGTTTTCGTCCTCAGGCACACACCCACCGACGTCGCAACTGGTGTCTCAGGGAGCCTTCTGTGTTCGTCTGTGTTCGTCTGTGCTGTCGTCCTTTGATGTCCAGAATAACTGTTTTGTCACATCGCTGTGTTCCCATGTGGTCTTTGTTGTGTTGTTCATTTTATCTGCTTAGTATCATCGCTGGGTTCTTTTATTTGTTGTGTTATTCAAGGTCGTTTTTTGGCTTTCTTTACTGTTCTTGTTGCTATCTCGTCGTTGTCAGCCCAGTCTGTCCGTCCGTGCTGTAATAAAGCTTTGACTAATTCGTTCCAAGGAATTTTCTGCGCTGTTTATGTTTTAAAATTTTTGACATCGCTCCTGATTTTGGCCCTTTTTTGTATCTTTGCATATTTACCTTTTTTGTCAGTTATTGAAGTTTCTTGTGACATTCAGTGAAATGTTCAATTAGCGATGGCGTATGTCCAAAACAAAATCTTAGAAAATCGTCCCCATTGCAAGAAAAAATTCCAAGGGAACCAGTGACAGTCGACAACATAGCGATGACTTAGAGAGCAAACATTGTATACGACGTTTCTTAGGAGAGTGTTGACACGGCGTGAATTGTTGCAAATCTATTTAGTCTGAGGGCAATAACGATGTGGTGACGCCTTGCATGTACATACAAGTTCCGGTTTGTTGTGACTACTATGTTTGTATATAACTTTGAACACATGCCTCTGATGATTCTGAAAAGATTTTTACCTAAAACATCATTATTAATTAAAAAATTGAATTTAGTGCAGACTAGAAATTTAGTATTTTAAACATTTATTGACAATTAGAAGGGATTAAAATTAATCAGAATAGCTGCGATACACAATATTATCGTACAACTCCGAGATGGAGGTAAAATATTCATATACTCAGAAAATCTTAACAATAATATGATCTTACTGATATTCAACCATAATTTAGTGAAAAAATCATATCCGGAGAATTGTACTTCGTCTACTTCCTACTCGAGTCTCAGTCGCTACCCGGTAGCTGCTGTTCTTCTCTCTCCCTGGTTTCATGCGTGTCACACACTCGCCATATGCTTAAACAGTGAAAAATACTGCGAACCGGTAAAACTTTGACAGCAACTCTGTTCCAACAGCTCCCGTATAAATCATCCTGGAGCAGATTTAACGGTATTCCGCTAAAATTATCTGCCGCAGTTTCAACAGTTTCTCAATTAGAGTGTACTTTTAAGGGGTCTTGCGGAAACCTACCGCAGCCTGACAGCCCGACACCGTCTAGTCACTCACAAGCTGCACGCATCGTGCGGATGACAGCGGCCTAAGTCGCGCCGCGCCCACGGGACTGAGGTCGTGGGTCGGACTGCGAGCACCGCTATATTAGCCACATCCGCCCTGTATGGTGTCTGCATATTCATGTCAGTATTATTTGCTTTAGGTGTTCCTCATCATTGCACGTTTTCAACTTTGTGTCAAAATACGATATGCTATACATTATGTTGACTGACTGCATCATAAACCGTTAGCTAAAAGTTATTTCTCTGTGTCAACAGTTGGGCAATGCTTACATATTTATTTATTTTGGTTCAGTTGCGAAATATTTATTTACACAAAACTCGGTTCAGAACAAAACACTGGGAATACAGCATAGCAGGGGAGGCCTCTGCGCCTTTTTTCATAACCTCCATGCGACATGGTAGGTGCGACGCTAGCTGGTGCTTGTAGCGTGGTGTCACCTCTAAGCGCAAGGCAACTATCAGATTTGAGGAGATACCTTAACAAAATATGGCGGAGATATGAAGATAAAGGTGTAATGCAAGTCCCTTGAGCGCTTTCAAGAAGCTGTGCCGGATGTTTGATGCCTAAAAATAATTCTTAGAACATGCGTTTAGACCCTTTTCACTGTTTTTGCAGTTTAAAAAACGAAATACTGAAACAGAACTACTCATCCGTATTCAGCGTATACTTGAAGGTTTTTCGTAAAAAGCCGCTAGTCACATATCGTCAGCAGTTTTTAAATTGCGTGGTTTTTTTTTCTTCAGAAGCTCTGTATGTGCGCCCACTTAGGAGCTTGGTTGAGGGAGGCGTTCAAGACAGCTGGCCTCGGTCAAGAGAGGAAACCCAAATGTAAATAATGCTTGCTACATGCACCACCACAGAATGAATTCGCTACACTCAAAGTGTTTCGTCAATGTTGTAATGATTGATTTGTGGAAGCTCTCCACAATTTCCCCCACGATGGCAAATATGTAGTCTTCGGAAATGCTTTTTCGCTCACTATTGTACTCGCCTCCCCAGTTGCCCTTCGATAATGGTGTTCGGCACCCCTCGAGCCGAGTCTGAGCAGATGGTCACTTCTTTTCACTCCTTAACGGCGGTTCCCCTTAAGCTGACACAGTGTTTCTTTACTAGGCTCCCGGAGACAGCCGTCTGCTAGGTACTCCTATTTGTAGCGCGCTACATTTGTTCGTAGAGTAATCCTTATCTCATTCCTCATTTCGAGAATTCGATTCGATTACGAGTGTTTTTTCTTCTTCTTTTAAACAATGTGTAGTACACACATACACACACACATATAATGACTACAACCTTAAAATGTAATTTCTTGTTTTAAGAATAAGGAAAAATAAAACTTATTTTGATGGCTGCGATAAAATGACAGTCCACAATTAAATATTGCTACACGCTTCCAAAATATGCATGTATTTGAAATAAGGTCAACGCATCAGCTGAATCTTTTATCCGCCTACTTGGAACTGGGAGTTTGTGAGATCTCTTACACCTTCGTGGAAGTGTCCTTAGCCGCGGGAACACAGGGACGCCACAGATATCGAGTCATAGTCATCATTTATTGATTATCTTGTGCCGAAATGAAAGGCTCTGCTGTCACTGAACTGGTTTGCTCGAGCGTCTACATTTAAAAAAAGGTGTATCAATAAAATGTATTTAACATAACACACATGCATGCTGATATAAATATAGAGTACCTCTAAATAAATCTACGCCTTTGAAATGTTGAATCTGTGCGATAAATAACATGTTCCTAGTTATTGCGTCAAGCCCAGCGCACTTACATAGGTTTACAAGTAAAGGTGTCCTGGGCGGCACCTTCACCCACTGCCGCGAGACCACGCCGCCAGCACCGCGCGTGGCCTGTGCTCACGAGACCCAGTGATGGCTAACATCAGTGCACTCTTACACACTAAGGTTTTAAGACGTTCCTGCAAGTAAAACGCATCCTATTATTTCTAATAACCTACTGCAGAATAGTAGATATAGTTATTAAACACATTCTTAATTGTAGAGCTTTACGTTTAGGCGAAAGCGATCAAGTAAATCAAAATTCCTAACGTGGAAAGCGACTGACAACAGCTGAAGCGGCGCATGTTCGCGACTGGCACCGGCCGCAGCGCTCCAAGCGGCAGGGAGCGGTGTCCCTGGGAGGCGGAGGGAGGAGGGAGTAGGTTGGAGGGAGGAGGGAGGAGGGAGAGGGAGGAGGGTGGAGGGAGAGGGAGGAGGGAGAGGGAGGAGGGAGGAGGAAGAGGGAGGAGGGTGGAGGGAGGAATGAGGGATGAAGGATGGTTGCCGTGGTCGCGCCAGTGGAGTCCACCTGCAGCCGCGAGTCGGGAATGTCAACCACGACAGACGAGGGGGGAGGGGGGATGGATGGCTCACAAAAGAAAAAAAGATCCTCCTCAGACCGCAGCACGCTATTTGTACGTCTCAGAAACACAAGAATCCCTCCCACCCTCCCCAACTCTCACCCTCTTCCGTTATTCGATCTGCGAAGCGTCCGCCGGCCTTACCCACGGGCCCCGCACGGCGCGGAAGGTAAAAAACAGTGATTGATGCGGGGGGCGGGATGCGCGTGACTACCCCTGCCCCTCCTCCTCCCACCATCCCCTCCTCCTATGACGGGCCTTGACAAGATAGCTTTTTTACTCCGAGACGGTGCCGCTGACAGCCCGCGCCCAGCAGCGAGGCTGACTCCCCGGTGTTCATCTGGTGTGCGGGTTTCAGCATGGACAAGTGAACTTGAATCCCCAGGTAAAGTATTTCAAGTATTTAGTTTGCAGGCTGTCTATGTGCTTCGCTCTTACCTGTCGGGATGGCAAAACTATCCTTGCGTCTTCATGCTTTAATTGCACAGCCTTAAAAATACCATTAGGAAATGTGATAAATGTTTTGATAATTAATTATAAATGCATAAATGTATGTTTGAATACATTTTATGGTAATTTCAACCAGTATTGAAGAAAAATCTAGACTCAAAATTATCCAAATATTTACGTAGTCACCAAAAGTAGTTTACAAGTTTGAAACTTGTGTACCTATTCTAAAATTTATTTTCAAAACATGCAGAAGTATTAATTTCTAGGCCTATATCTACCAAACATATGAATGTAGCTTTAACATTATTAACACATACTCATAATAACCTCATAATAAGGGAATAATTAGAAGCGTCAAAAAAATATTACATTTATCTACGTCATAATCAACGATAACATAGTAAGTGGTGTGTTATTTCTAACGTGCACTAATAAAGATAAATAATTGACCTTTTAGTAAACAACACGTTTATGATATTTTCTTTTACACTTCAGAGAAATAATTGTGTGTGAGGACTCACTTTCTATACGTTATCGAGTCATAAATGTTTATTTATTAACTTGTACCAAAATATAAGGCTCTACTTTCACTGGTTTGCTCGAGCGTCTATATTATTCTCCGTGTTTTTCACTTAATAAAAACCAAGCAGGACAGTTTAAAAACCAAACTGTTTTAAATAAAAAAGTTTAATATAACACAAATGAATAATGATATACATATTCCGTACCCCTAAATATATCTACGAGATTTAAATGTACACTTATCGCTTTTAATAAGTTGAGTCATTACGAGAATTATATCTATTCAACTGTTGCGTCAAGGCTAGCGCACTTACATTGCTTTACAAGAAAAAAGTAATTTGCACCTGAGTCACAGGCGGCACCTTTATTCACTGTCGCGGTGTCAGCTACCAGGTATCCTCAAAGATACTGAGCTAAAAAGACATAATCCAAGTAATACACTTTATACATGTTTGTGGCAAACAAGAGAAAAGATTCGCACGTTAGATTTGCTAGGAACACTCTTGGATCTTGTAAAATGCACTGGTTATGGGTTCAGTTATTTTGATCATACACCTTCGAGGACCATCGTGGAGTATTAACGAAACTTTCAAAATCTTCTTCAGGATAAAGAAAAAAGTCTTCTCACGTGCCTGTTTGGCCTTTCCTTAATATAACGCAGCCCTAGGGAGTTGGAATACGGTGTAGTTTCTACGAACGTACAGTTACCAGAAACCACGAACTTTCTTTTATATGCGATGCATTCTACATTTTAAGATCTGTATATCTACAGTAATTTCATTACAAACAATTAATAATAAATAGGAGGGATTAAGTGGTTGCTTACTATCTTATCGAAAATATAAGTAGCCTACAGGATTCGTAATTGTGACCACGCCATTAACCAAACTGTATATTGAGAAAAAATCGATGTGTAAAAATATTAAGTAGACGGAGAAGAAAAAAAAATCATTGGTAACTAATTTCATGAGCAGGCGTACGACCATCATCATGTAATAAATTGGAATAAGTACGCAAACAATATCAAATGAGACAAGTCTGGTGCTTTTAAAAATAAAATGAAATACAGAAATGTTTGGATTAACGTTCTACGTAATGAAACATTTTCTGATAGTTAATTCCTGCACTTAAAATTGTATGTTAGGGAAGTTCACGCACGCCATAAAACGTCATTTTATTGCTGAGAACTAGTAATGGCATAAACTCTAAACGAGCTCTAAAAATTTCTCGTGAAACTGCGGTCACAGGTAGTAATGTGAAATGTATTTTTTTTTTGGAGTAAATTTAACATTTTTCCCACAACACATATTAGGCCTAGCTGCTTCTTACCGAGAAAAAATTAAAAATGTTGTAATTTTGTGGCAATATTACATCGTGATGGGAAATGCAGTAATTACAAACGGCGTAAAAACAACGTAATAGATAATTCTCGTCGCCAACTGTCGCAGTAAACGGCTATTTTACACTGCTGGCACCAACTCCCTAATTATCACCAATCTCTTTCTCTCTCTCTCTCTCTCTCTTTCTCTCTCTTTAGCGAGTTTCCTTGCAGTCGGGAATCATGGGTTGCGAGGAACATCACCTTTTCTGTTTCCTCCCCCTCTCTCTTCTTTCAGCCATTCCGCCTCTCTCTCATACCGCCGCATGAATTATGGCCCGGCCCAGCCCTCGAACCAGTTGTGGCGAAATTTAAGGGCGGCCTGTCGGCGCACACTAATTTTACGAAGAAGAAAGAAAGAAGGTGGGAGATGGGTGGTGGTGGGAGGCCGTGCGTGGAAGAACCCGTGAAGCCGGCGTCGAAAGTGAATCATAATTACGTCATTATGGTCGCCGAATAACGATTTGCTAGTTATCGTCCCAGCACACGGCCGCGATCAGAGCGAGGTCCTCACGCTTATACGTCAAAGCGAGCAGTTCTGGAACCAACTACAACCAGAATACCGCCCTCTAGTGCATGCACTATGACCAAGCAACCCCCTGTGTGGACATAGTCTTATTGATAGTACATCAGGTGAAACAGAAGCTCGCCTTCAGGTGACTGATCTTTGTTTCAACGTGTTTAAATTAAGTAAGTCTTTCAGAAATGTTTTTACGGAGACTGCGTTTCCGTATGTATTGTAAGTATTGAGCCGTGCGCCTGAGTGTGCGGAGGACGCAAACCGCCCTGCAGAGAACGAGCCGCAAGTAGCGGCGCAGGAAAGCCTAGACTATCTTCGAAGCCGTTCGGCCATCCTCGTGTTTGGCGTGGAATTGAGCGGAAACTCCGCTCAGCTGTTCCGGTTCCACGAGCCTCGGAAATCTTCTGGAAACTGGGAGAATCTTGTCCAAGACGTATAAATAGGGCCGCCATCGGGCGAAGGGGCAAGAGGATAGGCTACGCTGCTCAACTGAAGAACACACCGTCAACGCCGAAATGCTGTCAAACCGCTTGCTGCCTTCACTTTGACTGAAATCGTAACCAACAGGACGTATAAAATATCGGTGTGTCCCTCAAGTGTTTAAAGACAACAATTTTTGGTAGAGTGTGTTGTAGCAGTATTCAAGTTGAAGTAGTACAAGTAGTGTGGGACTTGTACTTCGTCTTGTAGAAACTGTACGCGTTAATAAAGAGTGACCGAGGTTAATCGCAGGCAGGCAAGCGTATGACGGAGACGTAGCGTGACATGAATGACGTTAACCGGACTTGGACATTGTTTAACTTGCAGCCTCTAGAGATACAGGTCGAGACGGTGTTCGGACTTAATCTTTTCGTCGGCCAAAGCCTACTATAATGCGAATGAGTGAGAGCTGTGGTTAATACGTTTTGAAGTAGCAACTGTGGTACATTGGCGAACATGACGAAAGTAGAGACTCGTGCAGACCCACGAATACCGGGTAGCTTTCTGTACCCAGGTGACGATCAGCTTGGAAAATAACTGCGAGGTGTAACTAACTTTGCCAGTCAAGTCTTTGCTGTCTCTAATACTCTCGCTGCAGTGTACAGGCGAGGGCGAGTGTACTGGACGAGCTGCAAGAAGAGGAGTGTATCCCTGGGGGAGCAGGCCCCTGGTGCTGTTACTATCAGCAGAGCTGCGAGTTGCAGTGTACAGGCGAGGGCGAGTGTGCTAGACGGACTGCAAGAAGAGGAGTGTATCCCTGGGGGAGCAGGCCCCTGGTGCTGTTCCTATCAGCAGAACTGCGAGTTGCAGTGTACAGGCGAGGGCGAGTGTGCTGGACGGACTGCAAGAAGAGGAGTGTATCCCTGGGGGAGCAGGCCCCTAGTGCTGTTCCTATCAGCAGAGCTGCGAGTTTCAGTGTACAGGCGAGGGCGAGTGTGCTGGACGGACTGCAAGAAGAGGAGTGTATCCCTGGGGGAGCAGGGCCCTAGTGCTGTTCCTATCAGCAGAGCTGCGAGTTGCAGTGTACAGGCGAGGGCGAGTGTGCTGGACGGACTGCAAGAAGAGGAGTGTATCCCTGGGGGAGCAGGCCCCTAGTGCTGTTCCTATCAGCAGAGCTGCGAGTTTCAGTGTACAGGCGAGGGCGAGTGTGCTGGACGGACTGCAAGAAGAGGAGTGTATCCCTGGGGGAGCAGGCCCCTAGTGCTGTTCCTATCAGCAGAGCTGCGAGTTTCAGTGTACAGGCGAGGGCGATTGTGCTGGACGGACTGCAAGAAGAGGAGTGTATCCCTGGGGGAGCAGGCCCCTAGTGCTGTTCCTAACAGCAGAGCTGCGAGTTGCAGTGTACAGGCGAGGGCGAGTGTGCTGGACGGACTGCAAGAAGAGGAGTGTATCCCTGGGGGAGCAGGGCCCTAGTGCTGTTCCTATCAGCAGAGCTGCGAGTTTCAGTGTACAGGCGAGGGCGAGTGTGCTGGACGGACTGCAAGAAGAGGAGTGTATCCCTGGGGGAGCAGGCCCCTAGTGCTGTTCCTAACAGCAGAGCTGCGAGTTGCAGTGTACAGGCGAGGGCGAGTGTGCTGGACGGACTGCAAGAAGAGGAGTGTATCCCTGGGGGAGCAGGCCCCTAGTGCTGTTCCTATCAGCAGAGCTGCGAGTTTCAGTGTACAGGCGAGGGCGAGTGTGCTGGACGGACTGCAAGAAGAGGAGTGTATCCCTGGGGGAGCAGGGCCGTAGTGCTGTTCCTATCAGCAGAGCTGCGAGTTGCAGTGTACAGGCGAGGGCGAGTGTGCTGGACGGACTGCAAGAAGAGGAGTGTATCCCTGGGGGAGCAGGCCCCTAGTGCTGTTCCTAACAGCAGAGCTGCGAGTTTCAGTGTACAGGCGAGGGCGAGTGTGCTGGACGGACTGCAAGAAGAGGAGTGTATCCCTGGGGGAGCAGGCCCCTAGTGCTGTTCCTATCAGCAGAGCTGCGAGTTTCAGTGTACAGGCGAGGGCGAGTGTGCTGGACGGACTGCAAGAAGAGGAGTGTATCCCTGGGGGAGCAGGCCCCTAGTGCTGTTCCTAACAGCAGAGCTGCGAGTTGCAGTGTACAGGCGAGGGCGAGTGTGCTGGACGGACTGCAAGAAGAGGAGTGTATCCCTGGGGGAGCAGGGCCCTAGTGCTGTTCCTATCAGCAGAGCTGCGAGTTTCAGTGTACAGGCGAGGGCGAGTGTGCTGGACGGACTGCAAGAAGAGGAGTGTATCCCTGGGGGAGCAGGGCCCTAGTGCTGTTCCTATCAGCAGAGCTGCGAGTTGCTGCCCGGGAGCTGTTCCTCCGCGGACGTTGCTGTGCGAAGTTGGCGAGGCCGCATGGAGTGGACGAGGCTACTGACGGAGGGATATTGAGGCGAGTAAACACGACTCTTCCTTTCTTTCCTGGAATATACCGATTTAATTAAATATATACTGTATTTTGTACAGTTGCGGCATACTGGTTTTACGTAATTTTTGAGTTACTTTTAAGAGCAGTAGACAGCTTGTAAATATTTTTTTCGTGTATTTCAATGTTTATATAAAACTTTGAATATATTTGTAAATAATTTTCATAGCACATTTTTAATAGATGCAAACTGTCATACATTTCATATCAATATCTTGTGAGCAGAGCTTATTTATAAGCTTTTACTAGTAAAAAGAGCAAATACGTAATGGTATGATTTTTAAGGCTTTTGTTATACCATTTCCTGTTGTCATTTTATTATTTTTCTGCCTCTAATATTTGCTATATTTTTAGCGCTGTAGGTAAACATGCACTGCCGCTTAACAAAGGCGTGCTGTGTTGAGTTCAACGCAAAGAGACCTTACAGAGTAGACGATTAATCGTTATGGTATTGTGAAATTTTGTATTAAGGCAGTAATTAATTCTGGTGTTCTGATTGATCGTAGATGCGTTACGAGCACACTTTAAGCCTATCCAAGAGTTGTTATTATCATTATTATTATTGTATCTTGTGCTTATCAGCTTTTAATACTTGTGATTCAAAAGGGTTTAAAATAAATGTGCATATTCAGACACTTGGTATTCACTCCTGCTAACCCACCCCCGCTTGTCATCACTCCCTGTCAATTATGGTGGGTGTAGTTAACACTGTTATACTTATTTCCAAACATTTAATAATGGGAAAGAGTAGAAGAATTAGTTGCAGAAAAATTAAAATTCATATCAATAAACGTTAATTAATATTACAAGTGCGTACAGTTACCAACGCAAACTGAAAAATTTGCTTCTTCTTTTTAGTCTTCTTTTTGTGTTTCATCTTATTTACCGGACAAAAGAACATTAAATTTTTTAAAACTTTTTAATTAAGTTTTTTACGTCTCGTTGAGGTCATCGGAGACGGACAAGCACTACACAAGCCAGGCAAACTGGGAAATAAAACGACAATGACATACAGTAGGATAGCAAGGTGCCATAACAGCCTCGAGGGATTAAGGGGACCCATGGTGAACCGAAATCAGAATTGCCGCATAGGGATCCCAACCGAATTTTGAGTCCAGCATTTGATTGTGACGCTACCTCGCTCGATTCAGACCAAACACAACTGAGCAAGTGTTCAGGAACTATAGGAATTCTCTCTTTTAGGGGAATTTATGTGTTAAAGAGATAAAACAGCATTACAAGTACATGTTTTTTAGATTATAGCTGGGTAGTGTAGGCATCCAAAAATTCAGGACTGTTTAATGTTAGTACTGCTTGATGTAAAGAGCCATCTCGTTTAACTACTGGCCACAGTCAAGAAACTGTCAAGCAAATGCCAGAGGCATTTTAAGACACGGCTGTTGGCATAGATGAGCAGTCTCATATCGGGCTTATCCCCGAGTCTCTTGCGTAAGACGGTCTCAACGTGTCAATTATTATTTCATTGGACGACTCCACCCTCCTTGCGAGCGTGTGAAAGACTTCGCAGCGGCTAGCAACAGCTACAAAACAACTCTTACACCCAAACACCTAGCTTCGATATTTTTCTGTATGCCATAGCACGTTTCCACATACAAGCATTTAAGCGGCGATAAAAGTATGTATGAATCTTATTTTTAAAGAAGAGACCACTATAATTATAGTGTTTATATTCCTGAATTTTATGTTTCCGTAATTATGGCGAGTGGAAAGGATGGTTAGAATAAAAATAACAGCCAATTTCCGTGAAACATTTGAGTGAAGAATGTGCGGCACGCCAAGTTCTTCGCAATTTTCCACTCAACCACCGGTTGTGCCTCCCGAGCGAAGCTTTTTAACGCTTCACTGTCGGCCTTGAGATGTCTCAGCAGGATAGCTCGCGGCAGCTAGAGAGTTGCTGATGGGTAGTAACCTCCATGTGAGGCCCTATCCTCCCATCTAGAAGGTCCCGGAGCCCAGCTCTCGGGACTAGGTGGAGGAGTCATGCAGATGGCAGGTGACGACACTACTGGCAGGTACAGGAGAGGATGGCAGGTGACGGCGCTACTGGCAGGTACAGGAGAGGATGGCAGGTGACGGCGCTACTGGCAGGTACAGGAGAGGATGGCAGGTGACGGCGCTACTGGCAGGTACAGGAGAGGATGGCAGGTGACGGCGCTACTGGCAGGTACAGGAGAGGATGGCAGGTGACGGCGCTACTGGCAGGTACAGGAGAGGATGGCAGGTGACGACACTACTGGCAGGTACAGGAGAGGATGGCAGGTGACGGCGCTACTGGCAGGTACAGGAGAGGATGGCAGGTGACGGCGCTACTGGCAGGTACAGGAGAGGATGGCAGGTGACGGCGCTACTGGCAGGTACAGGAGAGGATGGCAGGTGACGACACTACTGGCAGGTACAGGAGAGGATGGCAGGTGACGACACTACTGGCAGGTACAGGAGAGGATGGCAGGTGACGACACTACTGGCAGGTACAGGAGAGGATGGCAGGTGACGACACTACTGGCAGGTACAGGAGAGGATGGCAGGTGACGGCGCTACTGGCAGGTACAGGAGAGGATGGCAGGTGACGGCGCTACTGGCAGGTACAGGAGAGGTTGGCAGGTGACGGCACTACCGGCAGGTAAGGAGAGGTCATAGTGCAAGGCCCGTTCTACAATGACACGGAAATGGGACGGATAACCCGGGACATTTCATTATATCGTCTGCTGCTTCCGCAATGCGCGGAAATTTAACAAATGGCAACCTACAAATGTCATTCAAGGTTACGAAATATTAATAAAATAAATATTATATTGTTTTGATACTAAAGGCCGGGCAGAATTTACACATATAATAAAAATAAACCAAAAAATAATAATAGAACACTAGATATTCTTGTACTTAAAACTTTTTATTAAAATATTTAGAATATAATACAAACATGGCTACCACATCAGTCAAATACTCGGCTTCTAATGGTCGCTCGGAGTAAGACCTCAGCATTACCGAACTAATCCGTATGGTTCCTTCTCCGTCTGCGTGCTATTGGAGAAACTCTGTACCTTGAGATCCATCTCCGTTTACCTGATCCGTCTATGTTTCCGTGTCAGTGAAAAACGGGCCTAACACGGGAACTGGCCGGTCTGTGTCGAGAGCAGTCTCTGGCCGCACAATGCTGCAGAGTGCACAACTATAGGTACTTACAAGTTTAACCATCAGTTAAATCCAAGAGATAAAAAATTTAAATGAAGGCCGATGTGGCGTGGTTGTGCATGTACAGGATCAGTTGACACAATGCTCGCAATCCAGCAGACACGCGCTAGCCATTATCGGCACAGCCTCGTCGCCACGAGCTGACCATTTCATCTACGTTAGCTCGCGTTACATTCCTTCTGACTGCCATGCCTGCCCCTGACCGGCGGTGACTGTCTTGTGTCCCGCGGTTACCCTGATATTACTAAGAACGTGGCTGAAAATATTGGCTTTTGTTGGACTCAGGAAATAGTGGATGTATTAAGTGCACTGATTACTGACGTATTAAATAACAAAACTCTAATAAGAATTTATTTCAGTGTACTAGGCATATTTTAGGCATGTGTCAGGAACAGGATCAATACCGTCGTGTGCTCAGCGGTCTGTAAGATTGCTTTGATTACGTTTAAAAGAAAGAAAAGAAATTTAACAATTGCGTCAATTTTTTATGGAATATGCAATACAAAAATACTACCGCTTCATTTGATTTGCTACTGGAAAAATAAATAACATATTCATAAAACCATATGGCATGTATCTAAACTTGCAAGTTTCTTGGTATACTGTAAGCATGTGTGCTCTATGTTTGAAAATGTAGGGCTTGTGGAAAAAAAAAATTACCACTTTTGTTTACAGTGGCTCCAGTTGGGTTGTCACTATGTACAGTAACTGGCTCCACTCTGGTCGCCACTCTGTACAAGTAGTATAAAGTTATACACTCTGTAATAGTACACATTCTCATTACTAGGTAGTCTTGGAAAACACTTTGCAAATATTTATACTCTTGAGTTACAATCACTAAATATGCAAGACAGAGAAAATATATAAATTCATAGGTTATTCAATTCTGTGTCATCAGGCGCCATCTATACACCTCTGAGCTTGCAAGAAAACAAATATAAATTATATACAGAGTATACTGGCTTTGTTTACTAACTAAGAAACTGTTACTTATATCAAAATAACTAGGTTTATTAACTGTTTAGAAGTGACATGGGCAAAGAAAAAATTATTACCACACAAGAGGTAAACCAACATTTAACTGACACCATTACAACTTTATTACTGTTAAAAATAACTAAAGATGTATTTTCAATATGTTGGGGTAGTGTGCAAAGTTTTAACAGAATTTCACGTGCGTCCGAACGTGAAACACGACTTAAATACGATCGACGGTTGTCCAATATGGCCTACATTTTCAGCAGAACATTAGGATCATTCTATTTATAGTGGTAAATAGTTCACTGTTGCAGCATACATCGCACATTTTACGTACACTTCACACGCATATATTACTGCAACTTATTAACACGCGTTTTATGTGTCTTTTCACACTTTTTGCAGTACTTTAGGTCCTTAATTGCCTCACTGTCAGGTGAGACAGGTTCTGCATCTGGAATGGATCAAACCGATCTTTTTCTGGCGAAGTTCTAAATCCCATCATGCAATTGGCCGGACGCCTGAAAGATTCAAACAATGTACTTTTTTGAAAGTTTTAAGCACCACGCTGCTGAAGCGACTGCTAATCACTTGATGCCACTCAGAATAACCGCAAGACCTAAACGGCCTCTGATTATAATTATGTAATTACGTGGACTGCTCTTAAATGCTCCAAAAATGTTAATACGGTCCAAAAACATAAGAATGTTTATAAATAGTGTAAACAAACGTAAACAAGGTAAACAAACGAAGCAGTTTCACAGCTGGTAGCTAAGCAACTATGATATAAACATAAATAAATACATTTTACTATTCTCTGTACTACTGTACTATTACAGTGGGTAGTTGTGGAGAGGGATACTTTTCTCCGAAAGGGGAGCTTGAAGAATGTGCAATGACTGCAGATGCAACATGACTTGAACAACAGGAAGAGGCTCTCGTGGCCGGGGGTCGTTCAGCCATTGTCCTGGCAACAAGAGGCTGCTTGTCAACTGCTGAAGCTCGACGCAGTTTTATGTGAGAGACGCACCCTTACTTACTCAAGGAAACTGGATCACCACACTGACATCAGACAAATTTCCCCTGGAAATCTCTTAATTTATCAATTTAAATTACTTTCTTAGTAAGGTTGCATAATAAACTTTCTTAATGAGGTTGGATATTAGGAAGCTGAACTACGCCAAACCTACCGAAGCCTAATTCATCGATCTACAGTTATTCGGGCTTTCCCCAGAAATAAATCGTGTCATCAGGTAAATGTCTAGGCGCGTAGTGTATATCGTATAACCGGAATGGAAATTCAAACAGGATAATTTTACCTTTCTCTTAAACCAGCAATTTGTAACGACATACTACTTGAAATACGTGGTTAAAGGTTTAAAAAAATGAATAACCATTTCTCGTCTCATCAGGTAACGTAAGTGCAGGTATACAAAGAGGCTTCTTCAAGTTTATTAACTTTCAAGATTGATGGAGAAACAATTACGAATTTTTATGAACCGGATCTACACGGACCTGCCACAAACGTGTTCTCAGAATCAATGTAGGGAACCATCCTCCAGTAAATTACGTTTTGACGTACTACGTGTGTGGTCGAGAGGCTGTGTCCTTGATTGCTGATGAGAGTAATTCTTTTATGCTTTCATCTATCGATTATGTTCGTTCAGGGTCCTGATAACCATTGAGTGTATGATTTAGGCCACGGCAATTTCTTAGGCTGGCCAGATAATAATTTTTCAATAAAACTCTAACAAATATATGCGGCTTCTTCTAGAAATAAGGAAAGACCTATTTAACTCACTCATATTTTCCTGTACTGAAAATAAAATCTGAAGATAAACTCACCATAATAACAGGAAAGCACTCCTAATTTCCCTATCACTTGTGTATGATGAGAGTTTGTTGTTCAAGCCCCCATAACTATCGTAAACAAATGTATGATCAAACAGTCAGTTTTTGTGTGGTTTTGAGCTTAATTTATTTTAAATTTTCTATCGCCTTGAGTTTATCTGCATATACATGCAACATTAAATTCTAAATTAAGTTTTCGTTAACCATCAAAGGAAAAAAAGAGCCATAAACATATTTGTAAAAAAAAGTTATAGCAGTATAAACTGAAAAAAAAACTCAAAACCACAAAATACATTGGGCAACCAATTCAAAAATGAACCAGCAGCCATTTGTAAATCTTTCAGCTTATATATTGACGGGTTGGGTGAACTTTATTTTGTAAAACTACAAAGAACGGGTATGTTGTATTATTTGTAATGTTATGTATTTGAATGTCTCGTTTGGGGTTTGTCATAGCATCGACTGTCATCAGTATATATATATATATATATATATATATATATATATATATATATATATATATCATAATTATAAAACTCAAGTTTATTTGAAGAACTTGAGTGCAAAATTATAAATATCATTTTAAAGAATTATGTTAGTAACTCAGTGAAAAGAAACTTTTTATGAAGTTTTGTTCTTTAAATTTGTCAAAGAACGTTTGTAACCTAAAATAATTTAAGAAAATAATTTGAAAAATAGAAAATGTACACATTTCATTATTTTGAGGATTATAATGTTTACAGCCATGGTCTTCAATGTGTTACTGGTGCCCTTCGTGTGTAACTGTAAGGCTACATCAAAGATTCAACATAACTCGCCGTGCTCTGCAAGCAGGCATTTTCAGAGCGTGTGACTGCGCGTACTCCCGTTACTTAAATACATTCATCCAGCGTGTTTTAGCGTAAAATATTAATTGAATTTTGGTTAGAATATTTAAATAGCTCGTACAGTGTAAGGAAAAGCGCAGTGCAGACACCCCGAGAAGAAGTAGTCGGCAGGAGTGAGCGCCAGAGACAAACAAATACTCGTCCAGTCCAAGGCAGCACAGCTGGCTCGATCAGCGAACTACGAGCGAGAAGGCTGCCGGAATCCAAGAGCAGCCATCGGGGAGCCTGGCAGAGCACCGGGTCTACCGCTGGGGGCACCGCTGCTACTAGTGCAGCGAGTAGGAACTCGCTCCCGACCATCCGTAATGCGACCGAGCCAGCCCGGTTGGCCGCTCGACAGAGGAAGATCTGGATATCATGCTGGCCCGACCACAGGGACTCGCCGGGCGAGTACCATCACCGGTGGCGAGCTCGCTCTGGAGGAAGAGCCGCACAACGCACTCACTAGCCCAGGGAGTGTGGAGGCAGCCAACACCACATGGCGCGTCTTCTGTGCCGTCTGTTAGCCCAACCGGGACCCAGGCGAGTATTTCTGGAGAGCATTCATCCAACAAGCTGGCTTGGCGTGCAAAACCAAACCACGAAGCCAATCCCATAGCAGGGAATAAAATGAAATTGTGGCGGTTCAAGAAACTTTATAGGCATTATCTTAAAAAAAAACTCCTATGTGTACAGTACTAATATAAGATAAGTTTTCTAGAATAAAAATAATAAAATTAATGTTTTTTTTTCGAAGAACCAATAATGTAATTTATAATTTTACCTGTAATTTTAGCCTAAATAAATATTATTTTATCTGTACTCAAACATGATGAAGACTTTTGAGACAGTGGGATAGGAACTATTTAAAAACTTTCTGGTTCGATGCATTGCAGTGCAATCTAACCGCACACAACCACCAAACACTTGCATGGGCTTTTATACAAAGACTTTGATAATTTAATGTCGACAATTGATACTGACATGCATTTATGGTACGATCTCTCCCTGTTATTACCTATGTTGCTTTGAAGGCGACAAAGCGAAGTATCGCTCGTAATTGACTCGCCGAAGGCAGAGTGTGGCGACAGACCAAAAAGAAGAGGTGGTACGAAAGGACGCAGTGAACAAATTGGAGTGAAAACATGGCCGTGGACACGCACCCAGCAATCTGGGGTGATGCCTCGCCCACGGCGCGCTCGCCATTACCGCCATTATCTCCAGCCACGACGAGTGCCGGTCCGCTCCACGCCCTCGCCCATCTTGCCGTGATCCTCTACACGATGACAGTTTTGGCAGCTCTTCTTAACACCAATAAAATGTGCTGCTTTGATTAATGTTGTTAATAACTAACTAACTAACTAGTAAAGTCCACTCGTAATGATAACTTATTGATAAATTTTGGGTTGGACATCTTTAAGTCTTGACGTCGGGGCATCCCAGACTGAACACGGATACAAACCACTCGTAGACTACGTCATCCGCTGGGTTGTCAGCGAGATATCGCTCGGTCCCGCCTCCTTGCGACTTGAAAGAGTGACCCTGCCAACCAGAGCCACAACCAAGGCACTGAAGTACTATAAAGCAGTAGCTGAGATATGTTATCCGGAACTATGGTAAACAACGACGTTCTAACCTGGTTATTTATCAGAACACTTCACCGTAAATTCTGCTAATGGAAAACGTGGACAACCTTTACGCGGGATGGGGATGTCCTCCCAGACTCGTTGATTCACCTCGTAGGTCCAGGTGTGGTAGGTACTTACGAACCCACACAAAAACCCCGTCACTCTGATGCGTGCTAATTAATTCCTCCAGTTAGGCGCAACCTCAAACTCCTTTGGTTCCGTTCGGGTTTAAGCACGATTTTGTAATTCGCAAGAAAGCAATGACAGTTAAAGGTTTCGTATTGCGTATCCAAGCCTATCCCTTGATCCTAATGGCATGATCCTGAATACATTGATCCTGTGGTACATGATTCTTGCTGTTTTTATTTAGTACATCAAAAGATCCTGGATGCAACAAAAATTGTGATGTAACAATGAACTATGATCTTATTATCAGATCAAATTTCTAACATTGTTGTAATATTTTTGTTATGTCCAGGATCTTTCGACTTACTAAATTAAAACAGAAAGCATCATGTACAACTTGAACCTGGGAACCTAAAGAGAGAACCCATGTACTCACCTGCTTTTATTTTTTATTAATTTATTGAGGAATGAATACGGATATATTTACATTACACAGAAGCGTAGGGAGATCAGTTATAAAAACAAGTTACTTTATCTCACGCCCACAAACATCTTCTGCCGTCATAAACTATAAAAACCGTAAAAAGGTAATGTCCGTATCTCCTTAGTGTGTTTTTTTTAACCTTAGACCACCTGTCCTGTCGCACCTGGGGTCTGGAGTTTTGAACACGAACTAATTGTTATGTCGAGATAACACATCCGGTCTGCGCACACACCTCTCGGCGGTATGCATAGAAGTCATGCGAGTGTTCGTTGACACCACGCCCACAACTGGCCCCACCGAGCTAAACACACAGAATATATTTAGGCGGAAAATATTTGGTAACCGGAGTTGTAATTCCATTTTTGTAAGGTATTAATAAATTTGCTTTTACTTCTTTTTGTGACTATTGATGTTTATAAAATCTATTCTAAGATAGTTTCGATATCTGGCACACCTGCACGCTTAATGCATCCCCCGATGTACACTTAAGCTAATATATTCAGGTTAATGCCGCCAAACGCGGTTGGCTATCTGAATGGCATCGGCTCGTGTGTAGAGCAGAAACGCGCATGCGCATTAGACTTCATCATGTTAAACTTGCGTCAATGGTGCGCGCCCACATTTCCGCTGCATACTAAAATATATATAAAAAAAGAATAACTGATAAATAAAAACTTGTGCGTGATAGTTGATCAGCCTTTTTCAGCACTTTTAAACGTGGTAATTTTCGTTGGAGGTTCGACTTTAGTTTCGACATAATTCTTTGGATTGATTTCCTCAAATATTTAAGAAATATGTAAGAAATGTGGAACAAAAACCTACTATAACGCTAATGTAATGAAAAATCGATACCTTTATTTTGTTTACGAGTAAATGTTTCCTTTGTAGAGATGGACAACAATGTTGTCTTGCCAAACATTCGCCGCCCAGACCTCGATAGTGGCGAGCTGGCAGCGTGAACTGCACCGCGGGTGGCACACGAGCCTGTTCAATGAGCGAGGCTCATGAGTGCGCGATCACGCAGCTCGCTCTGTGCCCACACACTGTGCCACGCCGCTCCGTTTCAACAGCGACGCCAGTTTCTTCGACTGCGCGCAGAAGCTGGAAACAACTTACATGTTGGTCATAAACTTTCTCCAAAGTAGCGATGCAATTTATAAGTGGAGTAATGAAGGGTGTCGCATGATGAAGCACTGAAGAATTTAAGGCGATGGAGTCCGCAGAAGGGAGTCAATGGAGTCATGTCATGCTAGGTGCTATGGCGCACAACATGATTGAATAGATTTAAAAACGACGGCTTGTGCACCGCAGGACATTCAGGATTATAATGAGCTTCGAGCCACTTACGTTACGTCAAATATGTATTAAATAAAGGCCATGTAGCAGGCTGTATACGGTACAAATCAGTCCAGAGGGCCATAGGCCCATGCTCCCGACCCCAGCATGGTTGAAACTTTCTGCTCTGACCAACTCTTCTTCCTGAACCATCCTCCTTGTCCTGTACTGAACCTGCCTTTTTATTGCTTGCAATATTCAACCTCAGATACATGAGCATAGTGTTTTCCCTACGTCTATTAGGTTACACTTGGTGCCAACTTAACTGGTTATAGTCTATAACTAAGATAGGGGAGTTAGACATGGCATCAATTGCTGCCATGGCTAGCCAATCCCCAAGCAAATCACCCGATGCATGCTACCTTTTCTGCACGGCTGACACCAAGCATGACTAGGCGTGAAGGCTTCGGCCTGGGACGCGCCTACAGTCTTTCCTAATCCAGACCCTCCCAAACAAATGCACTAAGTTTTATTTAGGTTAGGAAAAAAAATATTGAGTATGTTGGCGCCTGATGGCGTGCGCGAGTGGAGGAGGGACGTCTGGCGAGGGGTGGCGCGAGGCGGGACAGTCACGTGACTCAGGGGTGCTGCCCTCCAAGACAAGTCGGAAGTACCGAGAACAAGGTGGTGGCAATCTCTACTAACGATTCTATCAGA
This sequence comes from Bacillus rossius redtenbacheri, assembly GCF_032445375.1. NCBI lineage: Eukaryota > Metazoa > Arthropoda > Insecta > Phasmatodea > Bacillidae > Bacillus > Bacillus rossius. The sequence continues at coordinate 247,556,673 of NC_086330.1, forward strand.
ACAATGTCGCCACGCACGTCTTCAAAGCACGCCAGAAAATATGACTCGAGGACTTAACGACTCGTCTATGATGATGCGCTAGGGAATGAGGGATTTCTAAAACTACTCAAGAGTCAGCATGCTGGAGCCAAGCTACGAACACAGCCTTCGTTTCCAGGTCTTGTCTCCTTCCGAGGTAAATAATTACTGCCCGATGATGAGTCAGCACGTCGAGAAGAGTGAAAGAGTTCGAGTGGTGGTGAGAGGTGGTGAGTGGTGGTGGGTGGAGCCGAGGAAGAAGGAACATCCACGAGAGTGATTCCCACAACTTCGAGGCTCTCCATCACCTTGGCTAGTATACTTTCAACAGACATTAACGGTCATCGCTGTCAGCTAAGCATTGACAAGTTCTCCGTTGTGTGTTTTGTGTATGTAGGTATGTGTGTGTGTGGATTTTTAATTGATTTATAGAATGTAATTCACGAATATATGGAACATTATGTTTTAGCTAGTACAATCCCTTTATGTACTTATCGAAAACATCTATAAACGATCTTTGTACTATTCCAAAATTTCGGTTAGGTGAAGATAAGAATAACTGGTAGGCATACTTGGGAAAAAAAATTTTTTTAGTATTCCTGCCAAAGTGTTAAGTCGAAAATGTCCTTTAAATTGCACTGTATTCATTGTTCTTTGACTAAAACAGTGTATAGTCCTTGCATTCGAAACGAACTAATTAAATGACTTCTGAAATTGTCTACGTTATTTAAATGATTCATGCAATGGGAAATTCAGATTTAATATAATTTGTAATAAATGTGATTGTGTGGATACCCACTACACTCTGTAATTGTGCCGGTAAGCCTGCCAGCGCCTAAGGTGGCATCTCTACCTCGACGCCCGGGGTCCAGTTGGCAACGCCAATAAAACCAAAGATGAAATGTTTTGAAGTAGATTGTCACTATTATCTTCTGGGATTAAACTAAATAATAAGAGGCGTAAAGCAATAAGGGACTTCTTGTCGGCGATGTAACTTTTTCAGTACAGTCGAAATTAATGGTTTGAATCAAAATCTTCGATTTTCGGTTTTTTGCTATTTGTTATATTTCAGTTTGTTCTTTTTCATGTTGTAATCGATTACAAACATTTTGTTTCATACCTTAATTATTTTTTAAATGTAAAAAATATAGACTCTGTGTTGTTTTGATTTTTAAAGTTTTATTTTATAAAATATTAAACTTTATAAAATTCAAATACCAGTAACTTAAAAAAAATAATCGTAGGGACATGATTTTTGCCCCAAATGTTTTTAGAATTTAAAACTTAATTCAAAAATTTCAATAACTAAAAACAGGAAATTGCTGCCTCACATATAACCCAAGTTTTAAAACCAAATTTTAAAATAAAAACAATAAAAATGTTTTATCTCTTAAAAAATTTTAAAAAGGGAATTTCTCCCCTCTGCTCTTCTCAGCTTGTTGTCAGCTTGTACCTGAAGGAGTTCTCAACTTGCACCCATTTAAATAAAGTTTTTCTTTCAATAAATAAATTTCTTGTCTCTTTTCACAATTATCTCCCTAACATCCTTCATTCGTAACACGTTGGCAATTAAGTCAAGAGTAATAAGCCAATTACAGAAGAAAGTCCAAACCACAGCAACAAACGCATTCAGCAGATCACAAAGCCACCGTGTAACCAATGAACGACATCGGCTCAAGTGTATAGAGGACTGGAGTCTAACGTGAAGGTCGCTCTTGGAAAATTTACACGCCGTAGTCTATGGATAGAACCGCTATATCATTGCGAATTCGTCAAGACAAGTCTCAACTGTCGTAAAACTACGCAAGTAATATTATCGTGTTCGTAACCCGATATCAAGATGGATTATGCTGCACATGATTCAGCCCCACTGCATCTAGCTTGTTATTTTTACTGATTTCAGGTCATTAAGTAAATCTAAAAATTACGGTGAGTCAGCCATCAAAGTAAACAATAACTGACAGATCAGAGTTTATTATCTCATTTACGTTCAATTAAATCCTTAAAACCTTCGTGTCTATCAAAAGCTAGTGTGCTAGCGGTAATAAAAATAACATGTACATACATCTCTAAAAATATTTTTCCTTTTCCTTAAAATAAATTGGCCTCAAACTTTGTCTTGTATTTTAACAGTCGAAAATGCCAAAATTCAGGAAAAAGTACGGGTCATTAAAATAAGTAACTACAGTCATAAATGTTGTGCATACTTGTAGACGACAGTTTCTTATTCACGTGTGCTTTTCGCGAACACGCGAACTTTGAGACATTCTTCAGTGTTCATTTTGACATTAGCTAGATCGATTTTTAGTAGGATCTAGGTAATTTTTTAAGCAAGCGTTCCCAAATAATCACTTACACGCAAACCAACTATAGCTATTCTCTAAAAACTGCAAAAAGTTACTCAAAGTTTGTACGAATCGCTTTTAAATGTTCTATTTCCTAGCTACCAAGAACATCTGACAACCGTACACTAGTACTTCTGGCTGTAACCTCACTGTAATGTTCCGCATGTCACTCTTGTAAAGCATGCAGCTCCCAGGCAACATCTCCACATCGGCTCTACGAGTCGCAACGAACTGGTGACGACTCCCCTATGTGGGACTATCAGCTATCAGCGGTGATCTTATCATGCTATTGCTTACTAATAAAGATAAAAGTGTCATGCATGCAGCTGTGCTGCTTTCCAGACTCCATAACCAACATCTCCCCCCCCCCCCCCCCACACACACACACACACTCAAATTGATTGTGAAAACGTCTTTGTTATAGCAAGTTTCATCCTCCAAGTAACCAAATGTACTGTGGACTTGGAGAAATATATTCGGGGCGGTAAAGATCGCAGTTACCTATTGCTAACAAATATGGCCTATATTTTTGTGACTTCTATTTGAAACCACAAATATAAATGATCATTAAATGAAAGACCACGTTGATTTCAAACAAAATACTTTATCATTTTCAAAAAATGTCTAGTGTTTTTATGGTGAGAGTCAAGGGGACGTTGTGCGGATATCTTGTGCTCGACTAGACGAAACCCTGACTAGCATACATAAGCGTCTCTGACGTTCTTACCTTTAGGCAATTAATTGCTAAATGACGCGTGCTGGAAGGACGACCGTGAAACACTCTACGTGGAGGTTTGCAACGCCTAGGAGGGCAGTGAATGCTGACGGCGAGATGTATGGTAAAGTAAGGTAGTATGAGTTGTTGTCAATGCAGTGCCGATACAAGCGAGCCGGCTCTACGGAACGCTGACGGAGGTAACACGTGGAAGCTACTGTGCGTCAGTGCCCGCTGCGGCGTCGCGTCCCAGTGGCGAGGAGATCTCTGGAGTCCCTCGTGTGTGTTGTATACTGCCCATACTCTGGCCTATACGCATGTGATGCGCAGTAAACATTTCAAATATACCGAAAGTTTTCCAAAAAAAACATAGTTTAGACGTTAATGTTTATCAAACCCGTTTCACAGTCACGATTTTGCAGCAAAAGCGTGCCCCCTCAGAGAGGGGCTTCCTAATTCCATGGGGAAGGGGGGCCTTGCACCCCCCCCCCCCCCACCGGGGTCTACGCCAAGCCCTTGCGTCCAACACAACAAAGACAGTAAAAGTTGATTGGTATTTCGCCGGACGATTGCCTGACAAGCATTCCAAGCAAGCGCGTGCTCTTCCCCGTCTCCTCGCCTGGTGCTTGCACGGCAAGTCCCCCGCCACGCCGCTCTGAATCTCAGCAGCCCCTACCGAGCAGAACCATGCCCGACCCTAGAGGTGGAGTGAATTATCCATTAAGAGGCCGAGAAGGGAGGCGATGTGAGGTCAGAACGGCCTCATTCATCCTGAGACCTAGAGGCAGCGTCGTGGTCAAAGTCACTTCAGACATCCTTCATGCTCTTCCGTCCTCCCTCCTCCCTCCTCTTCGGAGTCCACAGATGAAGCGACCATTGCGGTCATTATCGCACCGAGGACTCCACTCCACTATGCACTATATTTTAAACATTGCTAACCCAGTGGATATTAGTGACAGTGAAAAAAATATAAATGTTTTAATATTATAAGAACTTAAATGTTTTAATATTATAAGAACTTTTTGTGCAAACATCTATTAGGTACCCGATATGGTATCATTTTTGTTTATATAAACAATTAAGATTTTGGACCAAAACATTCGATCAGTTTTCACCAAAACCTTCCGATAACAAACCACAAACCGATTGAAATAACCTATATATATTTTTTTAACTTTGGAATTCAGTAACACAAATTAAGCCGATTTTGTCTATACATACGTGGTTTGAAAAACCTCCTTAAAACGACATAGATAATACGACAACATACCTCAGCTTGAACGCGTTTGTACGTAATTGTTGCACAATTACTCATTTCTTAAGCTCATGCACATAACCAACAAAGAAACGTTTGGATGACAATTAGTTATAATTTTATACGTACATGTACATGTACATGTAATATACGTATTCACCAAAATTAAAAACCGCTGATTTCTACTGATCTGCAGCATCATCAATTGGACATACGGTAGGAACTAACTGAGGGATTTTTTTTTTATAAATTGATTTGGAAGGTGTTAGACTCGGGGGTTGTTAGAACCAGGCGGTGCCTAACAATGAAACTGATTGCAGTGAAGTGGCGAGATGTCCGTCAAGTGGGCCCGGTCACATTTCGTCGGGAATAATTTTTTTTCAAAATTCGTTAGTGCTACGTTAGTGCTGGTTAGTGCCGAAATTTGGTCGTTAGTGCTCCAAAATTGCAACTTTTATGGCCGATTTAGTGATCCGGGCTGGCTTGACGTCAAGCTGGCCCGGAAACATAGGAAAAGCACAATACGGAAAATTCAATGAATGCATTCGTTAGTGCTACGTTAGTGCTGGTTAGTGCCAAAATGTGGTCGTTAGTGCTCCAAAATTGCAACTTTTATGGCCGAATTAGTGATCCGGGCTGGCTTGACGTCAAGCTGGCCCGGAAACATAGGAAAAAGCACAATATGAAAAATTCAATGAATGCATTCGTTAGTGCTACGTTAGTGCTGGTTAGTGCCAAAATGTGGTCGTTAGTGCTCCAAAATTGCAACTTTTATGGCCGATTTAGTGATCCGGGCTGGCTTGACGTCAAGCTGGCCCGGAAACATAGGACAAAGCACAATATGAAAAATTTAATAAATGCATTCGTTAGTGCTACGTTAGTGCTGGTTAGTGCCGAAATTTGGTCGTTAGTGCTCCAAAATTGCAACTTTAATGGCCGATTTAGTGATCCGGGCTGACTTGACTTCAAGCTGGCCCGGAAACATAGGAAAAAGCACAATATGAAAAATTCAATGAATGCATTCGTTAGTGCTACGTTAGTGCTGGTTAGTGCCAAAATGTGGTCGTTAGTGCTCCAAAATTGCAACTTTTATGGCCGATTTAGTGATCCGGGCTGGCTTGACGTCAAGCTGGCCCGGAAACATAGGAAAAAGCACAATATGAAAAATTCAATGAATGCATTCGTTAGTGCTACGTTAGTGCTGGTAAGTGCCGAAATTTGGTTGTTAGTGCTCCAAAATTGCAACTTTTATGGCCGATATAGTGATCCGGGCTGGCTTAACGTCAAGCTGGCCCGGAAACATAGGAAAAAGCTCAATATGATAATTTCAATAAATGCATTTGTTAGTGCTATGTTAGTGCTGGTTACTGCCGAAATATGGTAGTTAGTGTTCCAAAATTGCAAGTTTTATGGCCGATTTTGTTGTAATAAAAATGCGACCCAAAACTATCTAATGTAATTACTGTATATGAAAGAAAATATTGATTAGGGGCAACTGTTGTAACTTTGAATATTGATTTAAAGGTAATATATCAGTGTTGCCAGCTATAAGTACTTACCTTGTGTCAAAACTCCCTTGGATTTTTTTAAATAACAATTTACGTGTATTAATTCAAACGTTTAACCGACTGTCGGACTCATACAGTCATTATATACATCCCAAACCATTAGTCGCAGAAGTTAGGAAATTTAGATTCGACTTTACCTTGATTCTCAGCCGTGAATTTTACTTGTTTGGTAGATTATTTGCCCTCGGTTTACGGAGTCTAGGAGAAAGTTTTCTCCATTAAAGTGCAACCACGTTAGACTGTAGTATATTTAGTTCATGTGTTCAGGGGGTCAAAATGACAAAAAAATATTTAATATTGTTCTAATGCCTAAGTTACGAATTTAAGTGATGATCGCTATTTTTTTTTAGTTTTAGAAATAATTTTCCTATACACCTGTTCAGAATTACAACAGCATTGTAACTACGGTTTCATTTTAGTAAAGTTCAGATTAATTTCCCAGAAAACAGTTACGAAATTGGTAAATTCTCTTTTCATGAACAAAAATAGAGTTCTTGCACAAGTCAGAATTTGTTTTGAATTTTTTGAATAAATTATTTTATTTTCAATATTTTTTGTTATTTTTTTTTAAATTCTTTTTTATGTGATTTATTCATATCTGGTAAAAGTGTGTTGGTTTTCTCCGGTTGCTCCTGGTTATTCCTGTCTCTACTTTGAAGGTTTTCTCCATGTAGGGTAATCCTGGTTTTTCATTTAGAGACTTCTGCTGATGTTCTCCGAGTGCTTCTGGAATATCTAATAAATTAATCTGTACCCGGAAATTAATTTTTACTTAATGAATCATGCAATTTATTTAGAGTTGTTTTTAAATAATGAATTTCTGCTACTAAATTATCGATAAAATGAGTTTTTTTTAATCTGGTGGATTTTAAAACAAATAACACCTATTACTCAGTCGAATGATGAGCCTTGAGACTGCTGAAAAGTACTAACATGAAGGATGAACTTCCTTCGTCTTGGTGTCAAGTGATCGATAGTGCGCATCCCGCATCCCACATAAACGAAATAAATAATTTTTTTACCTACCAAAACACGTAACGTCATCCGTTGACATAAATCAGAACTACTTACAACAAGTTCCTTTGCATGAGAGAACCTACATATCGCTGATGAAGTATTAAAAATATTCTATTTAAGTAACTGTAGCAATTGAAAACTCTCAATCTGCATCTGTCATTAAACGTAGAAAGCTAACATGTATCGTGATTCGTTGTCTGATTTTGTAGCGAAAGGATACAGGTGTATGTTTTGCAGCAATGAATTTATCGTGAGAAAGAATGGTAGACAACACGAGAAGAATAACTGTGCTAAAAATCCTCTACGGAATATGAAAATTTGTGTTTGATGTAGCAAGTCGTTTACGCGAAGAGAGAGCTTAACAAGACATGAAAGAACTTGTAGCGTCATGCCTGCTTACAAGCTAAAGGACAACGATGGATCTACTAATCTAAAGGAGAGTAATCTGTATTATGTCAACACTTTTACTTGTCTTGAACGAGATTATGATCACGACTCTTCCGATCTCGGCAAAGAGCTTAAATTGAAGGATGAAGATGACTTGTGGAAGTATGAAAACAATGGAAGAATCGTTAATATGAAAAATGAAAATACATTCAAGCCCATATAAAGTACGTCCACCATACTTTGGAACAATGATGACTACTTAAAAAGGAAGCTTGAATTCGACGAAGAAGCTTCGACGTCAACAATTTCGAAATCTAACAATAATCTTTGTAAAGATGCTGACTTCTACTATGATGGCGTCAGTGACTCTGTGGCTGGTGACCAAATTAAAGACTGTGATAAAGCACCTAAAGCTAGCAAGTTCGAAAGCTTTGGTGAAGTTGTGATTCCGAAACGCTGGAAACATCGTGATAAAATAAATAATTCAGATTAGGTTTATGATGACAATAGTGATCTCAATAATAACATATATGACAAAGTAGCCTCCATACTTAAAGAACTGAGGGTGACTGGCTACATAGAATAATCACGTCTTGTTTAACTTGTATGTCAATAAAATTGAGAAATAAATAATTTAAATTTAAAAATCTTAGGTCTTATTTCTTGTAATCTGATTTCAAACTAATACTTAGTTCTCGTTATTAAGCTTCCTTTTTTTCCATTGAGTTTTTAATATTGTGCTTCCTTTTCGCTGATTGTTCTTACGATTAATATGCTTCCTATTGTGCTGCTTGTGCTTCTTATTGTGCTGCCTGTGCTTCCAAATTGTGCTGCCTGTGCTTCCAAATTGTGTTGCCTGTGCTTCCTATTGTGTAATTCTAAGGATGTATCAGGACTCGTTTAGCTTTGTGGTTTAGAGATGTCTGGTATATACGACCAACTTTATACCTGGTCTGGATGTTATTTCAACAACATTTTAATTTTTATCAGCAAGTATTTTGTATCGAGTCGTTTTTCGTGTAGATGCTAATTAATAAACCTTAAAAAAATTAAAATGAAACATATGTGTAATACGAAACTGAATGTGAAATTTATTTTATGTTTAGTAACTCTTTTCCGTGACCGAGTATCGAACCAAGGATGTAAATCTACCACTAGTATAAGTTAATTAATTTGTTAATGTATCCATGATTTTTAAAATTTTTCCCGAGTTTCCAGGGCAATAAATATAAATTTCCAAAATGGCGGTCATAATGGCTTATAGGTGGTTGGTAGGCTAGGAAACTAAGTTTATTTCAGGATTAAATGTAATTAATAATTTTTTTACATAAAACTAAAACATTTGCATCATCCAGGGTTCGAACCAAGGACAGGAATCGATAGCATCGATCGGTATATTAATTGCAGATTTTTTTTTATTTTTGGAATTTTCCAAAAATTTTTAGCTAAATAATTACGGATATACAAGATGGTGCCCAAATTTCAAAATGGTGGGTATCGCAGTAATAATAAATAATTACTGTACTCTAATAGTCATAAATAAACTTACATTGTGGTGGCACACTTATACAGACGAAACAAGATGGCTTCCTCCAGCAGACGAAAATAGATGGCGGTCATGACGTCATATTAGATGACGAAATATGTAGGGATAGGAAAAATTCGCGGGTTCATTTCGCGACAGGCTAAAATACAAATAGTTACACCTCAGTGCTGCATCTGCTACTGGCTCACAACTCACCTGGATGACTCTGGGCCAATTAGAAACGCCCGACCAAAGCTTTATCGAATCACAGGCTGCTACGTTGGGACGTCTCACAAGACGGCAGCCAATGGGTGTGTGGCATTTGACCGAGTGTACGTAGAACTATGGAGTTCATCCTGCAGGTCATTGAACCCGCGAATTTTTCCTATCCCTAGATATATGTATTGGCATTAGTGGAGGGAGGTCAGTCTGCCAGTAGCCTCTGTGGAGGAACGACCTTTCGCCATCTTTTTTTGACCTCGTCATGTTCGAACCAAGGACTCCGAGCTCCATGACGTAAGTGCGTTTTTAAACAAAATTTTTATTCAATATGATTATTTATTTTTTTATGTAAATTTTAAATTTTTTCCCCGTTTTCTAATATAAAAAACGGATTTCTATGATGGCGGCCGTAACGGAAATTGCAACAGTGATGTCATAATCCACGATGACGTCTGTGGCTAATCGGATGCTTGTGTGGATTGTAAGCCTCAAAGTGAATTATTTTAGTTGCTGGCATTTTTGAGAACTAAATCGGGACATTTTCCCACATAACTGGTAATTTTCCCTCGAAATAGTGAATTTTTTTATTCAGATTTTTTGGGTTATTTGACGGGATTTTTTTCTGAAAATAAAATCTTTGGCTGATTTTGGCCAATTTTGAAGGTCAAAAGGTCAAAGTCTAGGTCAAAGGTTAAGGTCATCCATGATGGCCGACGTGACATCAGAATCCAAGATGGCGGTCGGCACCTCAGCACCTCACCCTGGCCCTGGCGCTTTAGGAACTATTATATGCTACTATAGAACAGCATAGTTCCGGGAACGAAATTAAAAATAAATTCTATTTAAAATAAAATAAATTGTCCCACATTAGGTCACAGAATTAACTTTAATATTTATAGTTTATATCTATACAACTTCACAGAGGACACCACAGTTTCGATATCATAATTACAAATGTTTTTATTAAAATACAATTGTGTAATATAACTTCACATAAATACATTTTGTTTTTTAAGAGTATTGAGGTCCTAGAGATTTTTAATGAACATCAGATCTTTCGCGAACGTTATTTGACCGCAAAATGGCACACAATTGTATAATTTCCGTAAAAATTTTCCTTTTTGTCCCTTTTTATAAATAAGAGTCAAAAAGAAGCCACGATACTCATTATTTCCTCAAAAAAAATTCAAAAAGAAGCCACATTTCCCGAAAAAAGCGTTCAGACGCCAAAAAACCCTTTTTCATTTGTTACCAGTATGCTTACACAGTTACCCTTCTGTTATTATATCGCTTTATAATCATGCCTATGACTGATTTCGAAAGCAAAGATCTTACGTCCTTATAAATTCATATTTATTGGCTGAACAACATACATATGTGCACAAATCATCCGTTTTAAAACAACATGCTTCATTTCGTAACTAAACGACTTACGCTATTCAAATTTCAAATGCAGATGTTCATTATAAATGCAACTTAAATAATCGTGCATTTTAACGCAAGTTTCTCTAAAAGCATACCTTAGCCTAATTTCGTAACCAAAACATTTTTTTCCCTTTAAAATTAATCGCAAGGCCCAGTCAAAATACACTCATTATAAATAAACCATTTTAACATAACATTCTCTATAATCATACACATGTATAATTAATTAACCAAAACACTTAAACCCTTCAAATTTAATACGCAGATGTTAATTACAAAAACTTTATTTGTTTAGAAATTCTGTAAAGTGAAATAATAACAAAATTACTGATGGACAGGTGGCTTTGAGGTTTCAAAAACATACTGTTAATATTGTTTGAATGAATTTGTGGCTTATTTTTGGATTTGTTGTATCTTTTGTGGCTTTTCAGGGTGATTAAGTGATAATTTGATGTTTCTTTTTGTTTGTTTTCTTTAAAAATGGGCAATTAGGTTTTTTTAAAATATATCTGATAATCGTACAATAGTTCGTGGAATTATGCAAAATTTACGCTATATATGTATATACAGCATTAATATATGCGTGAAATTAATTAATATTTGCCCACGATTAGGTTAATATATGATGCTGATATATGCAATTTAGTGGCCATTTTTGCAATTCCAACACGACCACCAGCTGATTTCAATAATCTTCACTATTCATGTTGCTCCGGGACATACTTTTCCTATTTGCTTAAATAAAATTTAAATAAAATCTTTGCAACACTGCACACATTTGGAAAGTCAACAATGTCTCACCACAGCTCATTCTACAAAATATAATTTTTCCCGTCTTCTCTATCACCTGCTGTTATACATGTCACATATATTGGAAACAAGCAGTTACTCATTTCGTGATAAAAATTCATGCGACATATAAAATTAAAATAACATACACAAATACATTTAACATAACCATTATAAATTGAAAATAATTCATATATACATGTATATACTTTAAATACAAAATATGACATAAAGTAAAGTTTATTAGGGCTACTGTTCTGAGAAAAACATTAATTTTATTACAGAAACATAGTACATGAACATGGAACATAACATGCCTGTGATTAAATACCTCGATATAACCTGATTATAATTTACAAATTAGGGGTTAGTATGTAGGAAATAACAATTCATGAAATGTTTCGACATATTTAAATGGCGTACACAGAATGTTTCCAAAGTGGCATGTCTCATCCTGCTTGATATTCTCATGACATGAAGAAAAATTCTTAAAAATATATATACATAATTAGTAAAGCTTCTATTCCTAAAAAACTAACTTAAAATCCAATATAAACAAAAATTTGTGGAAAAACATTGTTGGCTGACATGAACTTCGCATTTTTCAAATCGTCATAGCATTCCCATACATCATTTAACCCTTTGCAATGGACTCTGTAGTGGCCTATGAATAGTTCTGTTGGAGGGGGAATGAATTCCACAACTGCTTTCAATTTGAAGGTTTTATTTTGTAATTTTAAAGTTGAAGGAATGTCCTGAAGATTGCACATTGAAGGTGATCTGTCATTTTCATGGTAGTATTCCAAAAATATTATCTTGTCATTCACATTGTACTGTATTGTTGTGTCTCCATTACAAAGGAAATGTTTCGACATTAAGGGGTTGTACTGCTTGTGTGTTTCTGGCACATCAACGTGGTTGGGTAATATGGAGTAGCATTTGCCGTGTGTGGTTGTTACAGCAGCTTCTGCTGAAATTTGTAAAAAGGATATCCCTTTACTCAAAAGAATGTCATTTTGCATGGGTACGAATGGTGAATGTTTGATCCTGCGTGCATTGGGACAGTACACAGAAGAACAAACCCTTTCTTCTGTGCAGCTTGGAAAATCATGCATGAAAACCTTTCGCACAATATGACTACATGTTGTGTCACATTTCAAAATACTGATATTGTGCTTGCCTGCCAAAGGTTCAAACACATCCTTCAGTATTATGGTTCTCAGTCGATATGTCTCTGTTGTCACGCCTTTATTTGCAATTGATCTCAGCAACTCACAAATTTTGGATATTTTTTTCCTGTTTACTATGCATCTTATTGCATCACTCGCATAATAACAACAATAGAGTGCTTGAACAATACTGTCGAAAGCACAGGTGTTTGTTACACTGTAAGTTCTCTCTTTAATTCTAACTGCAGAAAGGAGATTTCCGTTTCGTAATAAAACATTGGCTGGACTTGTACCCACTGCAGCTCTGTCTTTGATCCAATCTGGGCTTGGATACAAATATGAATATTGCCGGATCTTCTTCTTCTGAGGATTCTTTCCTTTCCAGTTTTCCTCTGGAGAAGAAGGTACCTGTAAGTCTTCTGGCTCATCTGCTTCAACAGTCATTACTTCGGGTTTTCTATAGCATAGAACACAGATTCTTCGTTGGCCATAACCCTCTTCTCCAACTGGCAGGGAACATTCCACCAATGCATGAACAGCTTTTTGGCATTTCGAGCATTTGTGTGCTCCACTTGGATTATCTCCATTCTCACATGCTGGGCACTTGGCAGTAAATGATATGTTTTCTGTACCATTACTTAAGGTTTCCCCATCATTTCTCTTTTCATGACTGATAGTTTCATTGAAAGAACACTGCTTGTTACATGGTTTTGGAAACTCCTCATTTCTGCGATGGTTATTTTGGGGCATATCCTCATTCCATGGTTGCCATAGGCCTCCTGAAATTTGGCTAGATTCATGCCTGTTTTCTGATGATACTGTCTCTGGAGGCATGTTTTTTGTACTTTCGAAATTTCCAGCAGCTATTTTAATGGTTCCATCAAGTGAGCTTACATGTTTCATAACAAACGAATCTACTCGCATCGGGGTACTTTCCTTTCCCAAAATACCTCTCTTTAATGTCTTGAAATAACTTTCCACACAAGCACTCGAAGCTGTCAGATTTCCGAACCCAAAATATGACCGCATTATTCCAGACCACAAAGGTATAGAAGGACATATTTCAGCCATAAACTTCACTAAATCAGGGAGATAAAATATGTTAGGTCTATTGCCTTCCACACAATTTTCCCTTTGGGAAATTTCTAGAGCTTCAGAGATCCAGTTGCAAGAGACTTCAGATGCCATATTTAGAATGTTTTGGAAATAAGTGTCATTCTCAGTGTTACTAGATTCAGGTTCATCAACTTCTTGATGGCCATCAAACATGCTGTTTTGAATGACTTTCTCGGCAAGTTTCTCCCTGGCTTTTTCCGCAGCACACATTTCCCCATTTTCTGTCCAGCCATCATTCATGATGCTTGCTAAAGTAACCATTAAACAAACAATGTTGGTCGCTTCACTGATATTCTCACATTTTGCCAGCTGTCCAAAACAACACATATATAAACATTTTGCTCTTTTGTCACATTTTCCCCAAAACTTTTTCTTAGAAATCATTTTCATAAAATGAGCTATATCAAGTCTTTGGAAAACTCTTGGAAGAGAGTCTACGAATCCATCAATAACCTTGTAGCATTTAAACAAGTAAATTTTGACATTTTCGCAATCATTCCATGCTCTTAAAATTCCATTTAGTAGAGCAAGTGACGAATCTGTGACAGTTTCTTTAGGAACAGGTGCACCTAGTCGTACCCACTCTCGCAACCAAACTTCCACTGCCATTCCTGTGTGCTGCTGCGAAAGCATTTGGCACACAGGAAACGATTGGCTTTCATGCTCTGACTGACTAGAACTGCTGGAAATTCTTCCTGCCACTATCTGATATAAGAATACTGGTTTCTTTTTGCGCGCACTTTTCTTTACCATAGTGCATGTTGGAGGATTACATAACCCTCCAGTTGAATCAATAACAGCACTAGAATGCTCGGCTGAGCAGTACTGTTTATAGAGGCATAACTGCAGAGGAGTGACATAGTACACAAAAAAAGGGTCTAGTCCAATGTTGTGTATACTGCCTTGATATGGCAGCATATATTTGGCTTTGCTGAGGGAGATTATTGGATTGCTGTGTATCTGTCCTTTGACACTGCACTCGTGTTTAATCTGCCTGAGAACATTTAACTTAGGTAAATGAGCCGGTTCTTTGTCACCATATTTCATCAACTCCCCGGCCTTCTCATTTCTGTAAAGAAATGCTGATTTGTACTTAAGTTCTTCCGCAACATGTTCTCTAAGTTTACCGCACACTTTCCTCTTCATTCCTCTAGTGTGTTTAAATGACGAGTCAAACCCTGAAATTGTCACATGTAATTTACATGTCCCTTCCGAAATATCTTGATAAGTGGCATTTACATGCAGCTCAGCATTACACTGCTTGCAGTAACCAATACAGCTTATAACATCTTCTTTTGTAAGGCTAACAGCCGCCCTCTTGAACACCCACAAGCAAGGTTTCCTAGTTTTGTCCCAAACTATTTTAGAAATTTCGTATGACCAAACACCTTTTGGTAGGACATTGTACTGCTTAACACCTCTTGAATTCCTGTTCTTGTAAAAAACGTTTCTTGGCTTCAAAATATTCCATGTCTCCTCTGGAAGAGATACTATGAAATATTCCTTTTGGCAGTTTTCGTTTCGATCTGTAGTTGGTGGCTCTGGTTGCACTATATCACAAACATCATCACAGCTGTGATAATTGTAGTTCTCATTTCCTCGCAGTTTTGATAATATACCACACCTGTTTGCTAGCACAGCTGTGTACACTGCTTTCGGTGTCATCCGTTGGTCAAGACTTTCACTAACTTCCTGCCATACTCTTGCGGATGGCGCTGAGACTTCATCATTCACGACAATGGAACTACTTCGAGCTTCTAGAGCTTGCAGAAGCTCAGAGTCACGTACAGCTGCTATGCGTGGCATCTTTCCTGAAACATGAAATTATATATATCAACATTATTTACTCTTACATAAACATATGTGGAGATACATCTACTTTGGAATGGATGGTCAGAGTTTTGTGCCATAAAATATGTGTATTAATTAGTTTGTAAAATTATAAATTAAAAAGTAAAGATTAAAAATTTTATTTAAAAAAAATATTTAAAAATTAATATTATTAAAAATTAATTTGACTATTTAGATTTTTTTAACTACTGTATTTTATTAACATGATTATTTATTAATTTTTGCTGAAAAGGTTTTTGTTGGATCACTTAAGCCATTTTGGGGAATTTTTCAGCCATAAGCATTTTTGGGGATTGAAATGGGAAAATTTTCTCATGAAAAGGGATTTTTTTTTTTTGATATCTGTAATTTTTCCGATTTTTTCTGAATGTTTCGGAAATTTCCAGGAATTTCAGTTAAATTCGACACCAAAATGGCGGTCAAGGTGAAAGGTCAAAGTTCGAGGTCATCTCACAATCCATAGCCTGAAGTCTGAGCCAGACTTCATTTCCCACTACTCGTTTCCATAACATAATTTAAAAAAACTGGTATATGGTTTTTTTTGTATAACTCCAGAATTTGAGTACTTATTGTAAAAAAAAATTAGGGGAAAAAAACAAAACTTTTAATTATAATAACACTAAAGTTATTAATAAATAATTTTAATTTTTTTAAACTTCAACACAATAAAGATACGATAAAAATTACATTAAAAAAGAGTGTTTATTTATATAAACAACTATATCTTCCAATCAAAATTGTTTTGATATAAAATTAAACATGATGAAATATCATGTTTAAAGAGACGGCAGGTGGATTTATGCCAATATTATTTGCAGTGATAGCAGCTGTCGGTTAATGAGAAGTTGGATCTGCTGCAATTACAAAAAAAAAATCTAATGGATAAACAAGAAAAAAGGATGCTATATTAGAAGAGCAAAAAAAAGTGATTTAGACATGCAAAATAAATTAAATTTTGATTTTAAGAAGACAAAAAAAAACAATATTTGACCATTTTCAAAGAAATAATATTAAAATAAATAATATACCATTAAGTAATTTGGATTTTTGAAGAAAAGTTGCGAAAGGGATTTTAAAAAGTCCGATGTATATTATAGGTTTTGTGAATTAACAAATAATATTTACAAAAAAATTGCAGAATTGTTTATGTTAGGACTACGAAAAAATGAAAGACTAATATTTTTGTTACAAAAATTCAAACGAACATATCCCCAATTAATTAGTTGAGCAACTATGTTCAGAAAATGTATTTTTCAAAAAAGAATAATTTAGATTAAATTATTTGTGGACAATAAATATTGTATTCGATATCATTGGTAAACACACAGAAAATGTAGAAAAGTATTATAATATCGTTATTTTAAGAAATATGAACATTTTAACTAAAACGAAACAAATAAATAGCTGTTACACTTATTTATAATAGGACAGGCATAATGGCATTAAAGTTGAGACATTTGTTTGTTTATTTTGCGCAAAGTGCTAACTACATTTGTTACATCGGTGTATGTATTTGGGAGGCGCATATGTGTATTTCGGATATATTTGTTACAATGTTTGGTATCACTGAGATTTATGAAAATCTTTGCTTTCAAATTGATATGATATTAACATTTAATCATAAAAGAATTGAGTCACTTTATACAGAAACAACATTAAGCTGTCATAAATTCCAGTTGATAGTTACTTAGTATTAGAACTTTTTATTTTTCATCATACATTATTGTCTGAACCAGTTATTCCTTCTCCGATATCAGCATAAACGAGATCAAAATAGGTCGATCTTGTGACAATTCAGATTAACGCCTATTTAATTATTTATTATGTTTACATATTTTTGCTTTTCATATTTAATTACGTACAAATCACTCTTCACACTTAATTACGTTATTTTATTTATTTTTAGTTTCAAATATTGACACTATATTATTTAAATTTTTATTTTTGGTTTTGTGTCCGTCACCGGTACACACATTGTTTTACTTCCTTTAATAGGGATGTTGCGTGAGCCAACAAAACTTCAAACCAGAGAAGGTTATAAAATGTGAGGCATTTGGTAATAGTTCTTGGGCGATGCCGAAATTTGTGTAATATCTGCGCGAACTTTGGCAATCTGAATACTATGAAATTGTAGGTGAGACTATGTACTGGGAATTTAAATAAGTAAAATTGGTAATTATTCGTCGTATTTTGAAAGGAATTATAGCCGATGGTACAAACTCCCGGGTAAGACTATGTTAATCTTGCTTGATCAGTGTATTTTTGTGTTTTCCTGACGATCGACATTCGTCGATTGCTACTGAGAGAAAGTTTTTATGTGTATTTTTGCAGTCATTTTTTCGTTAACTACCTAATTTTGGACTTATTTTTTTTGTGAGAAACAGAAATGGATTTTATTTTTAGCATCATGTCTGTATGAACCAGGACTACGACAACCCAGATGAGTGTTGTGTAATTGTGTAAAGACTTGTGTTCTACTAGCAAAATTAAGATCATTTTATTTTACTATAAAGAACTACTAATTTCAGAACCCCGAGATACTTTAAGACAAGTTTCTGATCTTACAACTAAAGAATAGATATTTGCAGTATAGCCATTTCTGAGCCTTGAATATTTGTTTTGACGTCGACCCAAGTCTCGCCTCGGCTCGGGCAGACCGTTATGCTACGCCGACATCGCAGTTCAGGTGATCGTGTGAGTCTGTGCCCTGTGGCATTTTAGTGCAGCGCTACGAACGCTGAGGAGCAGGAGTGCCAACCCACCCCGCCAGGGTTTCTTTTAGACTCTAATTATTTACGTTTTAATTGTAACCGTGTACTTGTTGAATCCCTTTGCTCATTCAATTGTAATGATTTATTTTATTTAAAATTTTAAACCTTTATTCACTGTGCGCCTATGCCGTAAGGCCCAGCCCAAGCTGTGTTCGGTGCTTATCACATTTCGCGCATGAACGCGGCCGGCAGCTGTGGGCTGTTGCCAGTCGTCCAGACGGCCGAAGGGGGTTGGTCGTCCCTGACAGTACGGGGTCCTCCCTCACCGTTTGAGCATCAGCATCACCATATAGCTGCAATAGCGTAAGTTTACTTTAATCCTTTTCATCTGCCCCGTGTTCTATCCCCGATCCCGGCATAACTCTACCAGGTTCGCCGCTTTACCTAAAGTTTGTAGTTTTATATAGTTTTCAGATAGGTACCTTTTAGATTTTGTAGTCGACTGGCCGCGTGCGTGTGCTTATCCTCGGGTTAGAAGTCCGTCCATCAACTGTGAGTAAAGTCGTTTCACCCACACCGGGTTGCCTGAGGGCTAAACGTGCAACCATTATAAACAAACTTTACTTCATTATCCAACATGGGACTCTGCATTCAGCCTCGGTAGTCTCTGCGAGGGCGAGCTACGGGCCCATCTGCCCATGCGATCAAGTAGTGACTCGGGTCACTGTCACGTAACATGAACGTCGTTGGCAACAGTGCCCTTTGTCTTTGTGAACCTATGACATAAACGTTTTTGTCTTTACCTCTGTCTGGACCTAGTGTTTTTAAGTTCAGCGTTCGCCTAACCTCGCACTCCATCCGGAAATTTATCCGTCAAGTAATAAATATGATTCGCCTAGCTTCGGCTCCGACAAAGCCTGGGCTCGACCGCACGGCAGCACCATGTACGAGTGGTCGTGTGATAAATCGCGAAGCCAAACAAGGCAAATTTTTCATTCCTAACTACTGATATCTCCCGCCACTAGGCCAGGAACCTCCTCTTGAGAGTTCACCGGGCATAATAACCACGCCAGTTCAATCAGGGGACAGCCCAGTAGACGTCAGTTTGATTAAGGTAATTTCCTAGCTGATGTCGGTTTAATGTGAAGTTGTGATTAAGCCACTTGTATGTCCATGTAAAGCAGAGTTATTTATGTTTTTATTAAAGACGAGTGTTTTGGTATATGATGTATTACATCGTATTTTTTTATGACACGTGTATTATCGCCTTGCATTCACACTAGCAAATTAAAGGTAGTAAGCAGTGTTACATTACATACTACATACTTTTCTTGGTCACCCATCTAGTGAGGCCAGTACTCGTTTTCGTCGAGATACACATGTGTCATTCACCTTGACAGATTAAATGGGTATATATAAATTGTTACATATGTATACTATTACTTGTCGCCCAGCTAGTGGGACATCCTTATCCTTACTAATATTATAAATGCGAAAGTAACTCTGTCTGTCTGTTTGTTACCTTTTCCCGACTGAACGGCTGAACGGATCGTAATGAAATTTGGTAAGGAGATAGATTATATCCTGGGGATGGACATAGGCTATATTTTGTCTAAAAATATAAATTTTAAACGGGTTAAAAAAATTATATCTTAATTTTATGTAATGTGTGTCATAGATATACACACTGTTAGTGTCATTCCTCTATGTATGCCGAGCAATAGCTTTCAAGCCATTGCGTTACGTTTTGTATTGTAAGGAACTAAGTAGAGAGTAAGAAAAAAATAAAGATCTTGACAGTTTGTAGTGTCGCCATATTTGTTTCAATTTTCAATACCGTTTTTGTATATTACAATTTAAATTTCAGAAAAAAATAATGTTTCATAGACACATAAATAGTGAGTGTGTGTCATTTCTCTATGTCCACGAGGTCTCGCCGCGTCAATTTTCTCCTTGGGGCGAACCCGTCCGCTTACTTAAATAAACAGCTTTTATCGTTGAATGGTTTCATGATTTATTTCATGAAAATCTGCTCTCATAAAAAAGTTAGTTTTACAGACATTCAATAGGTGTCTCGCTCTCTCTGAAGATCAATCTACGAATCGTTACAAATTTATTTCCTTTATTTTTTTTTAGTTTGATTTGATACAATATGATTTCACTAAAAATCAATTTCTACCCATTCCTATTTTCATTTCCATATTACGAAGTTTCACTTCTTCCACGCGGAGGGACTCCACGCAATATTTTTGCATGCAATTAAAAACTATTTTTTAATGATGCCAAAGAAGTATAACTTCTCATGCGCGTACCTATGTACACGCACCCATTTGTTTAATTTAATTTCTTCTATATATATTTTTTCTCCCTACCTAGGGCACTCATAATTCTTTTAAATTTCACGTGTATGTTTTCAATGTTATTCGAGTTGTACAATTTTTTTTTGTCAAATTGGTCATTATTTATACTTTGTTTCATTTTGGAATATGTTCGGTTGAGTGTGAGATAATTTTATTTATGTATGTTTTAATTTCATTTAATTTCTTATATATATATTCTTATCTACCTACTTCTATTAAATTTCAGGTGGATGTTAACGTTGTCATTCCAGTTGTATAAATATTTTTTTCAAATTAGTTGTTATTTATACTTTTTGTTTTATTTTGGACTATGTTTTTTTTTTTTTTTTTACCTAATTCAAATATTTGTGGTGTGTACAGAGAGTGATATCTCTATTAATTTCTATACTACTTTGGATAAGCGGAATATGGCCACCACAATTTTACATATAAACAAATCTTACAAATGTTTTAAACATTATGACTTAATAAAAAATAGTTTCACAAATATAGGTACTTATATTTTTTTTGGTGTGTATAGTTTGAAGTTTTATATTATGTATGTACGTAAATTCTTAAACATAGAGTTATTTATTAATTTATTTAGAAAATTATTCATAGGTAGGTAATAAGTTTTTCTATTTGTCAATATTATTATTATGGTAGATAGGAGTACAGTAAATGCCTACATTCTTATATTCCTTTATATCTCTTTCGATTTGGAGTGTTTCCGAGCCATTCGGTGTCCTCATCACCCCCCCCCCCCCAAGATGGTCAAAGCCCCAAAATTTGAAAGTTTAAATTTTTTTTTTAAATCTTTCTCTTTCGATTTTAAGTGTTTTCTAGCCATTCAGGGTCTTCGAACCCCCCGCCCCCCTTTGGGAACAAAGCCCCAAAATTTCGACAATTTCAGGAATTTCAAATATCTTTTATTTCGAGATGGAGTGTTCCGAAACATTCCAGGTCCTGAACAACCATATCACCCCCCCCCCCCCCTTCAAAAAATTAAAAGCCGCAAAAGTTCGAAAAATTGGATGAAATTGTATTAAAATTAAGTCATTACGAACTAAAGTGTCCGGGGGATGGTGGAACTTTTACCCAAAATCGACTTCTCCATCAAATTTTTTTGGGGGGGGGGGGGGGGGGGGGAATGCAAAACCCCAAAATTTCGAAAAATTTAAAAAAAAATTAATATAAAAGTATACTTTTTTACTATTTGGAGTGTTTCCGAGCCATTCGGGGTCCTCAAACTACCCTCCCCCCACAAGGAGTCAAAGACCCAATAATTAAAAAATTTCCCAAAATTTCGAAAATCTATTTTCTTTCGATTTGGGGTGTTTACGAGCCATTCGGGGTCCTCAAAATCCCCCCCCCTCTCAGGGGTCAAAACCCTAAATGTAGAAAATTTCAAAAATCATTCTCTTTTGATTTTTAGTGTTTCCCTGCCATTCAGGGTCCTCAAAATTAACCCTTCCCCATCTGGGGACATAGCCCCAAAATCTCGAAAATTTCAGGAATTTCAAATATCATTTCTTTTGATATGGAGTGTTCTGAACCATTCGAGGTCCTGAACCTTCACCCCCCCCCCTTTTCCCAAAGTGAAAGCTACAAAATTTCGAATAATTGGAGAAAATTGTATTAAAATTAAGTCATTACGAACTAAAGTGTACGGGGGATGGTGGAACTTTCAACCAAAGTCGACTTCCCACCCAATTTTGAGGGGGGGGGGGGGGAATGCAAAACCCCAAAATTACGAAAAATTTCTTAAATTTAAGAATACATTTTTAATATTTGGAGTGTTTCCGAGCCATTCGGGGTCCTCAAACTACCCTCCCCCCACAAGGAGTCAAAGACCCAATAATTAAAAATATCTCCCAAAATTTCAAAAATCTATTTTCTTTCGATTTAGAGTGTTCATGAGCAATTCGGGGTCCTCAACATCACCCCCCCCCCCCCCCAGAATGAATAAAGGGGTCAAAACCCCGAAATTTAAAAAATTTAAAAAATCATTCTTTTTCGATTTTTGTGTATCCCTGCCATTCAGGGTCCTCAAAATCACCCCTCCCCTTCTGGGGACAAAGCCGCTAAATTTAGAAAATTTCAGGAATTTCAAATATTTCTTTCGAGATGGAGTGTTCCAAACCATTCGAGGTCCTGAACCTCCATACACCCCCCCCCCCCTCCTTCTCAAAACTAAAAGCCCCAAAATTTCTAAATATAAGAATATATATGATTGGATGTTGGCATGTATGACGTCGATAAACTCTTACACTGTTTGACTGATCGCCATGAAAGTTGGCACAGCGAAGTGTTTTTATGATGGAAAAGGTTTTTATGCTATCCATTTTTTTGTAACTCGCCGCTAGATGGCGCTGTAGCGCAACAACTTCTAAACCTTTCAACCAATCGCCATGGGTAAACAGAAAATCATAGGTTACAGATACACAAACAGTAATTGTGTGTCATTTCTTAATGACCACCACACTGGACATATCGCTATCCATTTTGCTGTAGCTCGCGGATAATATATCACCCGGTGTTCAGCCCGGGCGAAGCCGGGTACTGCAGCTAGTATCTTATATAAAATTCTCGTGTCACAGTGTTAGTTACCATACTCCTCCGAAACGGCTTGACCGATTTTTATGAAATTTTGTATGCATATTCAGTAGGTCTGAGAATAGGCTACTATCTATATTTCATTCCGCTAAGTGATAAGGGTTGTCCACCCCTAACATTTTTTGGACAAAATTTTTATTTTTTTATAATGTGGCATTAAAAAATATATACAACCCTAAATTTTCACCCTTATATCACTAACCCTTAATTTTTAATAGAATTTTATATTTTTCAACTCCGATCGATAGCTTACCAATTACACTTGATCAACCTTCCCCGCATACAGCGAGCTCATTACCTGGATTAACACATAGACCACATATTAACATGAAATTCCATCCCTAAAGGAGTGAAAAAGTGATAATTTCATTTTATAACAGAAAAAATCATAGGTCATAGACATACAAATAGTGAGTGAGTGTCATTTATCTATGTCTGCCACACGATCATATACATAGTAAGGTCTGGCAAATTCATATTTTTGAAGTTATACTTCTATTGTGACTTCCAACAAGGTTACGTTAAACGTTTAACGCTCCTGGGGAGGGGTAATAGAAAGAGAGAGAGAGCGAGAGTGAATGCGTGCAACTCGAACGTGCTATTGTAAGGAACTAAGTAGAGAGTAAGAAAAAAATAAAGATCCTGACAGTTTGTGGTATCGCCATATTTGTTTCAATTTTCAATACCCTTTTTGTATATTACAATTTATATTGCAGAAAAAAATCATGTTTCATAGACACATAAATAGTGAGTGTGTGTCATTTCTCTATGTCCACGAGGTCTCGCCAATTTTCGTCAATTTTCTCCTTGGGGCGAACCCGTCCGCTTAGTTAAATAAACAGCTTTTATCGTAGAATGATTTCATGATTTATTTTAGTTTGATTTGATACAATATAATTTCACTAAAAATCAATTTCTACCCCTTCCTATTTTCATTTCCACATTATGAAGTTTCACTTCTTCCGCGCGGAGGGACTCCACGCACTATTTTTGCATGCAATTAAAAACTATTTTTTAATGATGCCAAAGAAATATAACTTCTCACGCGCGTATTTAAGTACACGCACCCATTTTTTTTCTCCTTGGTGAGACCAGCCCGCTTAGTGGAGCTCGCAGCGGCTAGCAAAATAAAGGCGCCAATAACAGTTTTGTTCTTA